>NW_017731875.1:778337-794860 GCF_001890085.2 Hipposideros armiger
AGTCAGCTAGCTCACCATGACAGGGATTCAGAACTCACCAGAAAAGAGACAGATGAGAGATACCCACGGAGCAACACATCCTTCTCTCTGTCTCTTAAAGTGAATTAATTCCTGCCATTTTTATATCTCACGCTAAGCCCCCGAGAGAGAGAGAGAGAGAGAAGAGTAATAGTGTTTTGTGTCTGAAAATGCATCAGGAAGGTTTAGTCTCTGGAGGTTCTTAATGACTTCTGAGAAAAAAAGCATGTGATCTTTTAGCCGAAAAAGAGCTCAGCAATCTGCTAAACCACTTCAATACCCAACCAAGGCACCATCTGGTGATGGATGGACAGGCAGTATAATGAGAGAGCTCGTCGCCTTCTAAGAGCTCCCAGGGTTATGTAATATGTGGACCAAGCCACAAATAAGGTATAATCTGAAAATAACTATTTTTACTTTCTTTTCCCTTTAAATGTATGAATAGAAATAGTTATGTTTTTACGCCTTGTTGAAAAGTCAGTTCTCTAAGATTTCTGGTTACATTCAAATAATAAAAACATCCTCTGGTAAGTAATTTGAATGTCCAGCCTCAGGTTATAGTCCAACTTCCCAGCGTCCAGAGAATAGCCTTTCCTCTTCTCCCATCCCTCTCTTGCTAACCATAGTTTCTGACTTCTCCTCCAGGGAAGAGAGAAAAGGGGAAGTGGAAGCTTCATAGTTCATTTGTGCTTCAGTTAACTGCTGTCTGCTCACTAGGCATGTTAGATGTTTAAAGCTGACTCCTTCTTCCATTGGGTTCTTTCATAGATCTTTCCAAGAAACTTTTCTCCATCTTTTATTTCTTCCCCACATGATTTAAACTAATGTATCTTTACCCTGCATAGTTGCTTATGACTCCATTTACAACCCAGATTCCCCTTTCTAGAACCACACATTCTTGTGCACAGGCTCTAAGTCTACACCATGCCACCTCTTTCTAATGTGTAGCCCGTCCAGAAAATGGTCAGTTTTCCTCTACTGCAAAAAAATGTCCTACCCAAAACAGCAATAGGCTCTCATCCAATCTTGATATAGGAAGTTTGCTGTATCTCTCTCTCCCCACATTCAGGGACATATATCTCCTGAGTAGAATCCTTGAGGTCCCTCTCTTTTGAGTCAAGGTGAAGTGGAATGTACCACCCTATCCCTTTCTCTAGAGCATGAGGTGTGGGATGGGAGGCTTAGCTCTTTCCAAAGGATCTCTTCAGGAATTTTTATTTAAACCCTCTAATTCATAACTCATTTTAACATTTAATTAGGGAAGAATTTCTCAACCTCAGCACTATTAATCTTTTGGGTTAGATAATTTTTGTTGTGGTGTGATGTCCTGTGCATTGTGGGTTATTTAACAACACCCCTTGTTTTTACCCAATAGATGTTCTTCCCCAGCTATGACAACTAAAAATGCCTCTAGACATTGCCAAAGGTCCCCTGAGGGACAAAAGCATCCCTGGTTGAGAACTACTAAATTCAGAGAAGGGGTTTAAAGGTGAGCTAATTGGTTCTCTGAAAACTAGTTCAAAATTTTCTCATGGAGAGAGCTAAGATGGCAGAGTAGATAAACACTGTGCCTGCGTTTTTCAGTGAACACATGAAAATTACAACTCAATTATAGCACAATCAACCTGGAGAGTCATCTAAAGTATAGCTGAATAGAAGTCCTATAACTGAAAATATCAAGACGCCTCGTTGAGACTGGTAGGAGGGGAAGAGAAGCACAACAGGCCCCACGTGTGTGTGGCAGTGCAGAATCAGGAGAGATATCCTAGTACTTTGGTTCCCCCTAGAGGAGCGAGGGACCCCAGCCCCCCACACCAAGCTTTGGTGCTGAGAATAGGAGCCCCCCACTACATCTGTCTATGAAAAACAGTGGGGGTTCCAACCATTTGGGTGGCTGAAAGGCTGCAGGTAACCCAGGCATCCTTTAAATGGCCCACACGCAGACTCACTCACTTATAGGCACTCACCTTGGGCTCCAGCGGAAGGATGGTGACTCAAGGGGTCTTGGAGACATATGGGAGGTATGTGACTTCAGGGGGAGAACTGGAGGACAGTCAGCTTTTTTCTGGTCAGAGTCCACCTTCTGTGTAACAGGAAGGCGGGCACCATCTTTTCTGTGTTGAGCCCGCCCCCTCTGGCCAAATCGGAATCTGATTGGCCTGGTGAGCTCCCCTGCTCCATCCTGCTGACTCACTAGGACCTTGCCCCACTCAATTCACACACAGATGGAGGCAATTTGTCTGTGAGCAGCCAGCCCAACCCATTTTGCACTCTTAGTTGGAAAACTATTGAGTTTGACAGGCCATAGGCAGGCAGCAGTTAGCCTTGGTGTGCTCTGAGACTTTTGCTGAGTCACTCCAGGCTCAGCACTGGGAGAAAATCAGAATTTATATTAACCTGGTGACCACAAGTCTTCCCACTCTACTAACCTCCTGAGACCCTGCCTCACCCAACTCACATTCCACATGAGGCTTTGTCAGGGGCTGAACTTTCCTAATGGAGTCAGCAGGTGACAGCAGGCTTTGGGTGTTCTGCCTTTTTTGAGACAGACCTCTGATCCAGTACTGGTGGTAGCCATCCTCATTTTTTAGAATAGCCTCTTCTACATGCTCAGGTCCAGCAAAGGCAGTGAAGAGCTGCGGATCACTTTGTAGCTCCTACCAGGTAGCTCCTGGCTGGTCACAGGTAGTGGGTGACCTGGGTCTGCACTGGGGCACCTCCCCAAAGGCCCCAGAACCAACATACTTAGATGCTGGCTTCAGACCACAGCAGAACACTGCCCAGTTACCCCCACAAATGGCACACACAAAAAGTGGTTTCAACCGGCACCAGAATCTGCTGGGGCGAATCCCACTCATGGGATAAGCCTCCTGCACAGCAGCTCATTAGCTACAGATATGGCCAAACTCCACAGCCAGTCAGTCTAAGGGTCAATTCCATCCACTGACATGCCAAGAGCAATCAAGCCTCAATTATAAAGAAGGACACACACAACAGTGTTTTACCTGGAATGTTACATGTATTGTCAATGAGGGAAACTTTTTACCATTTCTTTAGGCTATTGCCACAAAGCTCAATATGGTGACCCTGAAAAAGGAAGGGTCTGGTCCCTCTCATTTCCCCTTAATATATATTGGATGTTCAATAATATTTGTTGAATAATATCATGAGTGAATAAATGAATTAGCCATATACCCTTGTTAGTGTCTTTCTCTGTTCAAATGTTTCTGATTATTTGCATAATCTAAGCTCGCATACTCCCCTAGTATGCCTCACTATCTTCATAGCAGTCCTTTCACACTGATTATAATTGATTCATTTGTTACATTTTCAACTATACCATAAGTTCTCCCAGAGAAGGATCCCACTGGTCTTGATCATCACTATGTCTCCATGTCCTAGAATTGAGGTTGGAGTATAGTATTAAGTGACTCTCTGTTGAATTCATAAGTATTAGTCACAATCTAACTCAAGAAATAAAAAGCAGGATCTTGTTATTGTCTGGTCAGAATATAAGAATGACACCAGTTCCTTTAATTGAGAAAAATTAATGTAAAAAATTGTTAACCAGTATTACAGAATACACAAGTTAAAAAGGGAATAAGGAGGTATTATTGGAAGTAGTAACTTTGGGAAGTACTTTCTAATCCTAAGGCTGGAGGAACAAAGGAGAGAGGTTCAGAATTATTAATTCATGCAAGCTTGGAGAAGGAGTGCTGCAGAGATGAAACTCAGACTTTTGAGGAGTGTGCACACCCTGGTAGTCCTGGGGTCTCAAAAGTTCAGAGAAGAAACCCTGAATGACTGGAACTTACACCTCTGAGACAGGAGGGGCAGAGGACTTCTCTGGTTTGTTCTAAGGTCTTTAAGAGGTCATGGTCAGACAGAAAAAGTCGAGAACCATATGACTTCACTGATATGTGAGCTATAAAACTGAAAGCAACAAAGGAACAAAAGAAACAAATAAAGAAACAAAAACTCACAGAAACAGACAATAGTTTAATGGTTACCAGAGGGTAAGGAGGGAGGAGTGTGATAGATGAACATAAAGGGAGTCAAATATATGGTGATGGAAGGAAAACTGATAGGGTGGTGCACACACAATGTGATATATAGATGATGTATTACAGAATTGTATACTCGAAACCCATGTAATTTTACTAACTGTTGTCACCCCAATAAATTTTAATTTAAAAAAAAGGGTCATGGTAAAACTGTTTCAGGGTGTTGAAAAGTTGCAAAGTGGAACCAACTAATGCCAATGAAACAGATATGGAAGAGAGTATCTTTTTGTTAATCATAAGTGGTTGACCTTGGGACAAAAGAAGATGCAGCTGAGAAATTTGATTCTTGTCTTTAACCATATAAAAAGATATCAATTATGCCAAATACATAAAATTCATCCCATAACACATACTAATCCTGAGTTTATACAAAAGATTCTCAGGGTTGATTTAAACTAGGCCTTGAGATCATTTGCATTTGGTCAGATTTCATTGCAGTTTTGAACACGGTTTGTGTTTTCAGAAGAATGGTCTGTGTTTTGCTCCTTCTTTTTTTTTTTTAATTCACAAAATTTTACTAGACTTAGTGTGGTGATCACATTGTAAGGTGTATAAATATTGAATCACTGTGTTGTACCCCTGAAACTAGTATAATATTGTATTCCAACTATACTCAAATAATAATTTTTAGATATTTCTTAATATTTTGTCATGAAAATCCAAACACACAGAAAACCTGAGAGACTTTTACAGCAAACACCAGTATACCCACCACCTATATGTTATGTCATTTGTGTTTGTTTGTATGGATTTAAAAGAGTCAGTGTGAATGTTAGCAAATAAATAGTTGAATGTGTCTAAGGGAGTACCTGTGGGTGTGTCAGAATATCTATGAATAAGTATGTTTGTGTTTGCATTCCCCGATCAAGGACGGATTAACATAGTAATTGATATGGATGATGACATCAGGGATTGATGAAGGCAAGGAAAGGATTCTCCTGGGATCAGTTCTCCTATGGGCTAGCACTACTCACTGATTCCACCCTCCCCATTGTTTCCACTCTCTCTCCTTCAAACACAAACAAAGAAGCCCAGGGAGTCTAAGTTATTCAATAAATTTATGTCTGAGGTGAGTGAGTTGATGCCACTCTGCCAGCTGGACCCATGGACCAATGCATCCACCTACAGGGAAAAGAAACTTCTGCCATCCAGTGAGTGCCCCACCCTCAGTTCTCTTATCTAGAACTTACCCCAAACTTTAACATTCCTATTGCAACCCCAGGCAGACTCTGACCCCCATATTCCCATCCAAACATGAGACAAATCTGTTCCCTTCCAAAGCTCATGACTGCAGACCTGATGCCAGGTCCTCATCTGAAACAAAATCCTAATACCAGATCATATGACCTTAGATTAAGGGGCTGATTCAGCAGATCTAGAGTTTGTCTTGAGGGGATTTCATACTTTTTCCCCTTCAGTTTGAATTATTGTCTCCTATACCTAAGTTTTGGGTGTGCAGCTGGAGAAAAAAATCACAGAACCAAAAGAGCTGAAGTCATTCAATAAAGTGTTCTTTATCTTAGCTGGATTTTCAATATTGAGTATGTCATGGAAATATAATTGATGGGTTGTTACTATGGGCCTGTTAATACTGACGTATTTGTGGTTGAGTGTGTGTGTGTGTGTGTGTGTGTGTATGTGTGTGTGTTCAGGTTGGTATAAACATGAGAGTGTGTCTGAAACATAGTGTATACTACCAGTGTGTAACTATGACTCTTCTTAAATTCTGGAATTGTGCTAGTGTTATGTGTGACCAAGGGGGTGTGCAATAGTTTCTGTTTGTGTGATGTGAGATAGTACCTATGAATACTTGAATGTGTAAGTGTGTGTAGAAGTGTGAAATGTATATTTGCTTGTACCTTTGTGTAACCGTGTGTGTGTGCACACATTCTTGCATGTGCTATACAAAAGATGTGCATTGCTTGTGTCTCTCTCTATCTTCTTGACATTTTTCCTAGATTAGTCATATTTAGGAACACTTAACTGACACCTCTATGGTCAAAACAAAGAAAAAGTGGTTGTTTGGTGGTGTTAGAGTGTTAACCCTTGTTAACACTCTTGTTAATGCTTCAAATGGATGAGGATTGAGAATTTTTAAAATTAGATTTAGCAACAAAGGGACAATGGTGACCACAGAGAAATTAGTTTCACTTGGGAATATGGAGGATAGAAGCCACTATATAGTAAATTGAGCAGTGATAGAAGGTCAAGAAGGTTGACTCCCTGACTTTGAGGATCTCAGAACAGAAGCAGAGAAACAGAAACAGAAACAAGTTCCCTTCCTTGGCATCTGGAGAGACAGTGTTTCAAGAAACTTGACTAAGAATTGGGGAAGGGTAGTAGAGTGGCAGCTAGAGAGGGAAAGTTATGTTTTTATGATAGGAGAGTCTTGCACATGCTTATTGCCTGAAGGGAAAAAGATAGACAAGGAGCAGCTGAAGGTGCAATAAAATGGATTAATGGAAGCAGTCTCTGAGGGAGAGGGCAAGACGTGGAATCCTGAAGCTGCAGGTCCTGGTCTTGGAGAAGGAAAGATATCTCTTTCTCAGAAATTAGGGGATAAGAATGCATAAAGATGAGAATAAGTTCAAATTTTAGGTAGTGATAAGCAATCAGTCCTTTCCTCCCCCAGTAAACACTTGCTTCTTTGGTTTTATCCAGCTGCACACTCAGTTTGATTATAATGTTTATCGAAGTTAGGGTTTACTGTGTGAATGTGAAAGAGCAGCAAAGAAGAGATGAAGATACCCGCTCTAGTGTGAAAGTAGATCAGGAAAAAAGTAAAGGAGGAAGAGCTAAAAGATGAATAGACCAGAAGAAAAATGGTAGAATTGTTGAGACTCTGAGAGCAAGTGCATGGGCATGAGAAGGTAAGAGGGCTGGAAGGTAGAAGACTAGGGTCAGAATGTAAAATAAACAAATAAATTGAACTCTAAGATATCAGAGGTGGAACAGCTTTTGGTGATGACACATTCAGGGGTGGTCTGATTGGGAAGGATTGGGAGGCTGAGGTGAAGTCTGAGTAGAATTTATTGAAGTTGTAATTTTATTACCTACCCATCTACCGAAGGGTTCCAAAAAGTTTGAGCTGTGTTTCTTTTTTCCTATCTTAATTTTTCTTTTCCCCCAAATTCCCTAAAGGTGGCTTTTGGGGTGAGATGGGGAAATGAAGCGATACTACAGTTTAAGGTGAAACTTAGGGGACTCTCTTCATGGTGTTTCCTACCTTTTTGCCCTTCCTTGATCTGGGTACTCACCTGGTCATCACACCTTCAGGAGTTTCTGCTATGGCCTAAGCAGGGTACTGGGCACTGGTAATACAGAAATGAGTAGAATCCAGTTGCTATCCTCAAAGAGTTCATAGTCTAATGAGGGAAGCAGGAACAGAGACAAACACTTTCAATCTCTAACCTTTTGTGTTGGAGACAGGATATCTGAAAGAAAGTGAAGAACTCCCCCAACACACCCTCTTGGGTTCATCCCCCATCTGTATTTTCCCACCTGCCTGCCATGTTGGGTCTCAATGGCACTCAGTTCCAGCCAGACACACTCCAGCTGACAGGCATTCCTGGGATGCAGATGGGCCAAGCATGGGTTGCCCTGGTTTTCTGCATCCTCTACCTGATCTCCATCATAGGCAACCTCAGCATCCTCGCTCTGGTGGTTCGGGAGACTGCTCTGCACCAGCCCATGTACTACTTCCTCTCTATACTGTCTCTCAACGATCTGGGAGTGTCATTCTCAACACTTCCCACTGTGCTTGCTACCTTCTGCTTCAACTACCGCCATGTTGGCTTCAATGCCTGCTTGGTTCAGATGTTCTTCATCCACACTTTTTCTTTCATGGAATCAGGCATACTGCTGGCCATGAGCTTTGATCGTTTTGTGGCTATTTGTGACCCACTACACTATGCCACGGTGCTCACCAACAGCCGCATCTTGGCTATGGGCCTGGGCATCCTTGCCAAGAGTTTCACCACTCTCTTCCCTTTCCCCTTTCTGGTGAAACGACTGCCCTTCTGCAAGGGCAATGTTTTGCATCACTCCTACTGCCTCCATCCAGATCTTATGAAAGTGGCATGTGGGGACACCCATATTAACAATATCTATGGGCTCTTTGTGGTCATTTTCACCTATGGCATAGATTCAACTTTCATCCTGCTGTCCTACGCATTAATCCTGAGAACTGTGTTGGCCATTGCATCCCAGGATCAGCGACTCAAGGCACTTAACACCTGCATATCACACATCTGTGCAGTGCTGGCTTTTTATGTGCCCATAATTGCCGTCTCCATGATTCACCGCTTCTGGAAAAGTGCCCCAACTGTTGTTCATGTCATGATGTCCAATGTCTACCTATTTGTACCTCCCATGCTCAACCCCATCATCTACAGTGTGAAGACAAAAGAGATACGCAGAGGGATCGTCAAGGTCTTCTATAAATCCCAGAGCTGAGGAAGCCTGCAGACCCTGAGAGAACTCCTTCAGAGAAAGGACTGGAACTTGTTTGCCACTTTAACCAGGATCTTGATAGTTGTGAATAAGGAATCAATAAAAGAACATGTGACTCAATAAAATGACATAAATATGTATTGAACACTTACTATCTGAGAAACCTGTGGTAGTTGCTGACAATGTTATAATGGTGAGAAAGACATATTGCTAAGTAAGAGATAGACATATCAAGGGAAAAAATATATAAAAAATAAAGATGCCCTGAAAAATGTTTGACATATATGGAAATAATGGAAATTCTACAGAGCAAATAGGCTTGAATACAAGTCTACCACCACCCAGAATGAGGGAAATGATAAATATTGGAGACAAACAAAATTCTGTGGAAGCTTGGTGCTTCATGTGACAGAGAGGGCCCGTTTAGATTGTGAAGATGAAAATAAGGGTTTTTGTTTGTTTGTGTAGTAAGTTGTGAAGAATAAGAAGGGTTAAGTACTTGGTACATGTTGGCAGGAGGAAGAGAAGGTAGTGATCTTGGCATAAGTAACTGCCTGAGAAGAAATATTTAGGCAAGAAAGTTTAGAACCTTGCTATTCCAAGTATGGTGCAATAAACAATAGCATGGGTATATCTGGCAGCTTGTTAGAGAAACAGAATCTCAGATCACACACAAGACCTATTGAAGTCAAACTGCACTGAATAAGACCTTTGGGTGATTAAAACTTGAGAAGCACAGTGCTTCTCTTTTCTAATGTTGCTCAGGTAATGCTGATCTGATGTGTAGCAAAAATAACAAGACTCATGAGTAACGAGACTCTGGAAAAGTGGTTCTGAAAGGGTGGTTCCTAGACCAGCATCATCAGCATTGTTTGGGAAAATGTTAGTCATGAAAATTTTTAGGCCCTTCCTCAGATATCTTGAACTAGAAATTTTAGGGGGTGAAGTCCAGCAATTTGTGTTTTAAAAAGGTCTGCAAGTAGTTCTGATATATGTTAAACGGTTGAGGACCTTTAACCCAGAATACTGGTTTAGAATATTTAGAAGAATTGCAAACATTTTTGTTTAGACAGACGGGAGGTTTTACATTGAAAAGCTTTGGAAACAAGACCTTGAGAGATTGCCTAAATCAGATTGTGGGTGGTTTTTAAAGCTTGGGGAAACTGACAACTAGGTGTATGGTGTTGCTGGTAAAGGGAAATTCAGACTTATAGCCTATTATCTTCACGAGGTGGTGCAGAGGTAACACAAAAGTGGCAAACACAGAAGATTTGGTGAACAATCTCTAGCCACTCCACAATCACTCTACAACAATGGGAAGCAGAAAGTTTTCTCAAACTGCCTCTTTGAGATACTTCAAAATCCCATAAGGGAAAGAACATTTTTCTCTATGTCTATCTTCTGTTTGCATCTCTTGATACATCCCACGACTTGATAGAAAACGGAGGTTGCTCTCCTGCCATTTTTCCCCTCAATGCATTTTTGTTGTTGTTATGGTTTTAGGATTTCTTTTCTTTCTTTTTTTATTAGTTTCAGGTGTACAAAACAATATAATAGTTAGACATTTGCACCCCTCCCAAAGTAATAGCCCCTCCTCCAACCTACTACCTCTCTGACATCGTATATAGCTGTAACAATTCCACTAACTCTATTCCCTATGCTGTACTCCACATCCTATGACTACATATACATTAGATTATAGTTGACATTTAATATTATTCAGCTTCAGCTTCAGGTGTGCAGCACAATGGTCAGGCATCTACACTGTCTATGGAGTGGTCTCCCTAATAAGACAAGTGCCTATCTGACACCCTACAAAATCCCTCAACATACTTTTACTGTACCTGAAACTAAAATAAGAAAGAGGTAAAATGAAATAGTTAATGGGAATACTAGGTACTTGGGAAAATAATTTATTTGGGGGAGCTGAAATCGGGGCCTTATGCTGAGAATAAAGATCAAATATGGTATAATCGCATTAAAACATATCACTGCCTTCTTTTCATTTGCATCTCTACCCCTGTAGATGGTATTATCCTCTTTACAAATCAGATTCCTAGTTGAAGATATGCTAATCTCTTAAAATCATAAAGCTGGCAGATGGAAAAGTTAGAACCTAAACTTATGTCTGTGTGAATTTGAACCCCAGGGTTTTTCAGTGCCCTGTGCTGTCTCTCCTAGAGGAGACTCAATCTTGTGGAATTTGGTGGAGGGTTGAGTTGGAATTCAGTAGGAAACAGTAGTGATAAGTGGATGAAGGAAGTCATAGCTATATCCTCTATTGGTTAAATTCTGGCGCTGGCTCTAGGCTTTAAGCTCTGTTCTCTGGGCTCTGTGTCCTGGAATTTGCCCATTATGCTCTAAACTTGGGTTCTTCCTGGGTTATGGATTTTAGCTCAGAATTCAGGGAACTAGACTGAGTTCTGTGCTCAGAGTTACAGTTTTGAGACTGGATAATTCGGGGTGGAGGGCAGCATATTGCTATGGAGCTCATGGGAATCTGTCTCCACCTTCCTCCATGTCACAAGGAAGGAAATGAATTTTATTTTCTCTGTCAAGAGAGGGCAGTATATCCAGGGGACATGCTTTTTTTCCCTTTTCTTTCTATTCCCAAGGTGAAATTTAATCCCCCTCTCTTCTTCCCATCATGAGCACAGCATCACACTCAGGCAAAACAGGGCCCCAGAGGCCCTGGCCTCTGGGAACTCTCTTTCAGAGGCATAAATTTGCCTCCCCTCTTGACTAGTGCCTGCCTGAGGCCCATTCTGAAGCCTTTGTGAGCTTTTGTCCTCTGTCTCTCAATCCAGTTGTCACTTCTCAAAGTTCTGTCACGTGAGTTTGAATCTATTTGTGTCTTCTAGGTATGTGCACAAGAAGTGGGTTTCTGTCTACAATTCTGTTTGTGCCTTTGTGTGATTTTTTTGGTTGTGTCTCTGTGTGGTTCTTTCAGAGACATGAGTTCTTTCTCTTTCATGTCTCTGTATATTTGAGTGGGTCCCTGTCAATGTGTACATGTGTGTTTTTTTGTGTTAGCCACAATTTGTCTGGCCTACAATGAAGAGGTTTAAGACAGAACAGTCCTTCCATTTTATTTTCATTTAGGTTTTCTACAAAAAGAGTACTATTCATTCAAATGCCCTTGTAGTCTCCCAAACACTTTCAGATAGTGCTGCCAGAAACTGCTTTAGCAGTGAAATACACATGATGATCACATGACAGAGACTGAGAATTTGTCTCTGTTTTGGCTCACACAGATCTACAGCCATGGTATTCTCAGTGGCACAGAATGGGAGAGACCTTGCCAGTCTGGAAAATCAGACCTGAGGACAGAAGGAGAGTTGAAAAGGCCTTTAATCTCAGGGAGGTGCTAGAATTCTTCCTCCAACATTTCCATCAAGGGTTATTCAGTCATTGCTTGAACATCTCCACTTACCAGAAATGTATTATTTCACTGTGCAGCTCTGACTCAGAAAAATGTTTTTTACCTGAGCCCCAGACTGTCTCCCTGTGATTTTCACCTATTACTTACCACCTCTTGTACCCATCTCATCCCCTCATCTCTTCTACAGTCTCCTCTTCTCAAAACAAAGCATCATTGGCTCTTCAAGTGACTTGATCACCTTTGCATTTGTGTGTGTCCCATTGGTTTAACTCCAATCTAGAGTAGGGAACCAAGAACTAAATGTCCTTCCATTGTGGATCTGAGCAGCATATTTATGTTTTCATTAATTCCTGATCTCTTGACCATGTCTTTGTGTTAGAGTCATGAAGTGCTGGTGAGATAAGGATGAACTTGGCACAAATCTAGCCCTAAAAGACCCAAAACTATAACAGGGAGAACAGAGGTATAAACGTAATTCTAATAAAACAAGAAAGGCCTGTACAAAATTATATCACAAAGTCACAGATGAGAAAGTTATTATTTCTGTTTAAATAGCGCTAAGAAAAGCTGCAGATAAGATGAAAATTTTAAGTATGAATAATAGTGAGAGTTAAGAAAACTAACAAGGAAGAGAAAGACAATGTAAGGAGGAAAAAAAAAAGAAAGAAGGCATAGAATTGTAAATGTACAATTAGAACATTTAGAACATATTATCTTCCAAATAAAATAACTTCTATAACAAAGCCTAAAACCCATTAATTTTTTGTAAGCTGCATATCACACTGTTGAGTCATATTACACTTACTATCCATGTGACACCCTGACAAGAAGATTTGTGGTGAGGAAACTAAAAATCAGGTACTTTGAGTAGCTAAAGGGATAGCATAAATAATCTGAAGAAGCAAAGATTACAAGATATGATTGAAACCTTCAGACACTATCTACCTTTTCAATAATTTACTTATCCAATTAAATATTTAGTAAGCATCTGCTATGTGCTTGACCCTGTGCTAAGACTAGGTGTCTGATGATAAAAACAAAAAACAAAAAACAAAAACAGTCAATGCCATCCTCACTTTGATGGAGTTTACAATCTACTAGGGAATACAGGCATTAAATAAATAATTACACAAATAAATACATGTTTACAAATTAAGATGTGTTTTACAAGAAAATAACAGATACCATGAAGAACAATATTTAGGTGAAACCTAAACAAGATTATCATGTCTCTGTGCCTGCAGCATTATGGATAGTGTGGAGGAAATAGGCTCCAGCCCAATGTAAGAAAGGGCTTCATAAGGTAGTTTAATCAGGATGGTGGCTTTATGTGCACGAGCTCCCCATCATTGGGAGTGCTCAAGCTGAGTGTGGGTGACAGTTTGATAAGGATGTTCTGGAGGGGAACAAGATTGAACCCTGATTTCAGGTCCTAGAGAGCCCATCAAAATGACAACTGAATCAGCATACTTCTGAGAGAGAGCCACTTTTTGTTTGTTTGTTTGTTTGTTTGTTTGTTTGTTTGTTTGTTTGTTTATTTAATGCTTTGACATATTTTTATCCAAAAATCCATCCCATTTTATTTGCCTTTTAATTTTGGTCCTTTGCTTATTCTTTTTCTTTTGTATAAAATTTCCCATTTGGACATCGTTGCATTTAGTGATATTTAACTCTTAAGAACTATTTTTAAAATTAAAAATAGGAAACCTAAATCTTAATTAAATGGAACAAATTGTGGAAATATATTTTAGTTCTAAATCATGGCAAATTTTTTAAAATTAATTAATTAATTAATTAATTTCATTCTTTTTAAAAAATTTTATTATTAATTTCAGGTGTACAGAACGATGCAATAGTTATCCTTTTCAACCCTCACAAAGTAACAACCCCCCTCCCCCCATCTACTGCCCTCCCACCCCTGATATCATGCTATCTATTATAATTCCATTGACTTGAGAGAGGGCACTTTAGAAGGACACAAGTCTAGCCTCTTCCACCTGACCCCCAGTTGGCATATGAGACAGGAAAAAAAATTGGTCTATCTGCCTTTTAGTCCCTTTCTCTGCCTGTGAAAATAAAGATGACTAACTTCTCCAGCATCTGCCCATTCTTCCTAATTAGCTTCAGAAGGCTGGCTTCTGGGTTTCATAGGAAAGACTATGGGACTTATAGTTGGAAGAATTAGATTCTAATCCCAACTTAGCCACTTACTGGTTTAAGGCAAGTCACTTACCATTGTTATAGGACTGAAATGAGGCAGCTTGGTAGTGAGGCAATTGTCTCTCTGGTTATCATTTCTACCACCCGAAGAGTGAGTTTATTTCCTGTAGCTATGCTCTCCTGCCCTTCCCATTCCCCACCTTACCTGTTCCTCCTCTGTGACATGGGTCACAGCTAGTGTTTCCAACCTTTAATTTTTACTTCCTGCTCAAGATGAGGTTTTACCAGTGGCAGGAAGTCTTAGGTGATGCGGGTGAGATGATTAGAAAAAGCTTCAAAATGTTCCTAACAGGGTCCATTTGGTGCACCCCCAAAGAATTGACATGAAATGCTAGCCCTAAACATAGGCTACCTCTGTGGCCACCACTTTGGAGTATTATGAGCAAACCCGAGTTTATTAGAGGAGCTCCAGGATGCTAAGAAATCTAGCAGATGATGAAACATAAGGGATTGCTTAAGTTACAGGCCAGGAGTGGGGTAGGTAGACTATCTGAAACAAACAAACAAAAAGAATGACTTAGGGAGTGCTTGTAAGTTACTTTTTGTCTAAAACACTGTCACTGCAAAGTGACTGAAATGTCACCAAATAGGTCTGGAGTGATTCTCACCTTTGGAACTTTAAAACACATTGAGGAGCCGGCCAAATGCCTCAGCTTGTTACGAGCGCGAGCTCTGAGCAACAGTGTCGCCGGTTCAATTCCCGCATGGGCCAGTGAGCTGTGCCCGAGCTGTGCTGCAGCTGAGTTGCCAACAGGTGGCAGAATGGCTCAGTTGGTGAGGGTACATGCTCCTAACAACAAGGTTGCCGGTTTTACTTCTGCATGGGATGGTGGGCAATGCCCACCCGCAACTAAGATTGAACACGGCACCTTCAGCTGAGTGATCGCGAGCTGCCGATGGGTGGCTGGATGGTGACTAAACTTGCAGCTGAGTTAGCTGTGCCCTCCACATCTAAGATTGAAGGACAAAAACTTGGCTGTTCCCCTTCCCCAATTCCCCAGCACTGTGCCCCTTCCCCAATTCCCCAATAAAAAAATTCTTAATAACAAAAACACACATGGGCCAGCCAAGTGGCGTGATGATTAAGAACTGGCTTGGGATGCCAGAGGGCCCCGGTTCAGATCCCACATAGGAGGGCCAGTGACACTGCCCTCCACAGCTAGGATGCTGAACAACAGCTCAACTTGGAGCTGGGCTGCTGTGAGTCACCGGTGACAGCGTGGGCTGCAGCACCTGTGGCAGTGGGTTACCATGGGCTACCGTGTGTAACCAGCAGCCAGCGTGAGTGGCCAGCAGCCGCAGTGAGCGGCCATCCAGAAGCCGGTGACTGATGTGCCTCGCCCGGGAAGAGCGCAATGATGGTGCCAACTTGGGCCACTGAAGCAATGTCCTCCACAACTAGACTGAAGAACAAAAAAAACCCGACAGCAACTTGTCTGTTCCCTTCCCCCAATTCCCCAGCACTGTTCCCATCCCCCCAATTCCCCAATTAAAAAAAAATCTAAAAAAACCCCAACAAAACAAAAAAACACACACATTGATAACTAGACACCGTATCTAGAGAGTCTAATTTAATTGGTGTGGGGTGTTGCCTGGGCACTGGGATTTTTAAGTTGACAGGTGGTTCCTATACTTAGCCAGGGTGGAGAACCACTGATCTACAAGTCAGAACCAAGGGAAGTTAATGAATAAAAGGCACAAGCAAGTATATTGCACCTGTTCAGTAAGTTGTTAATTTTGAGGGAAGCACAGAGATAGAATGCATGGTATTTCCTCAGGGCTGGTGCATGAAGAGAGTAAGAGAATGCAGGTTCTGAGGCTATCCTCTATATTATGTTGAAAATGTCTCCATGGTCATAGCTCTTTGTATTCCCTTAGTTGTATATTCGCCTAACTGTCCATCCATTCCAGGGGAGCATTCACATCAAACTCTAGCTATGTGGACCATTTCACATCAACAATGGGTAACTGCAAGGTAAAGACTTGATAAAGAATCGGTGAATCATGCATTCAAGTCAGTTGAGTGAATGACTGATTGTGACTTCACCTTCCTACTTCATTTTTTAAAAATGTATTTTACAAACTTAATTTGTTATGTTTTATTATATAATACATTATGTTATATTATATTGCATTGGATGATATATGACATGATATGATATGATGTGATGTGACATGATTTGACATGACATGACATGACATTATATTATTATTTTCATCTTCTGGTTGGGCTTTAACTATTTCTCTCTAATCTCTTAACCACTAATAGAGTCCTTTATCTCTGTGTCTTTGATCTTTCCATGGATTCTAGGTCAAACATACTATTCTGAAGCTATTACATCTTTACTTGATAATTTCTCTGAACTGTGTTCTTTTTTTTTTTTTTT
>NW_017731875.1:794926-855041 GCF_001890085.2 Hipposideros armiger
ATGTTAGTATAATTTTCATCTGGAATGTCTGTCCATATCCTTCACAACCCCTATTCATATATCTCTCCTCTTCAACTTTCTAAAACCACTGTCTCACTTTTATTCAAAATGTTTCTTTCCCTGGAGCGGAGACCCACACAGATTACCTTTTTCCCAGGGGTTCTTGTTTTCTCCGGTCCACATTGGCAGAGCTACAACTCAATTATTTCTTATGAACTCCATCTTAGATCAGACTGGGGTTTAATGTCCATAGTGAAATAGAAACATCACTACAAGAGGAGTCTGTAGGTCTAAGCTCTAAGCTAGGCTCTGCAGAAATTGATTCTTAAGTTTTTGGTACATTGCACACTCTTTCTCTCTTGGTCTTATTATCTCCCTAAGAATAAAATAGCTTATATTTATTTAGTAGTTAATATGTTATACAATATCTTATTTGCCTTTGCAACAACCATATGAGGCAGATGTATTTTTATCCCTTGTTTACAAATGGACACACTGAGCTTGGGAAATTTATGTCAGCTGCTCAAGGTCACACTGAGAGTAAACCGTATATTGGGTTTCAAAGTAGGCTCTGCCAGACTCCATTTGTAGAGCTCTAAAACACTGAACATATGATGTTAATTTTCATATTTGTTTCTTATGTCCAAATAAGAGAATAGTGTTATTAATATCTCCACTTTGCAAATTAAAAACAAACTTTGGATCAGAGTGTAACTAAGTTGTCCACATCACACATTTAGTAACTGGCTGAGTATGGATTTTGATCCAGTTTTTATCTATTTCTGTGTTTCTACTCTTAATTTTTAAGCCTCTCATAAGATTGGAAAGTCTCAAATATCTTTATCACATGCAAAATTTTAGGATTTTTGCTGTCGGAAAAGAGGAGGTGAGAGAAAAGTGTCTGTTACATTTTTAATCAGAATGACATAGATGACTCCAATTTCCTTCACTTTCTTGCATCTCCCTCCCTCAGCCTTTGAGGTGAGCTTCTAAGGAAGAGAACCCTCTAGGTGGGAGCTAACTCTGTTTTATTTTCCATATCGCAGGTGGAGACTGATCTCTGCTGTTGGTGATATGGGAGCCGAGAACAACAAAAGTCTTGACCTCTTATCTGTTTTTCTGACTGGAATTCCAGGATTGGAGGTCCAACATGGCTGGCTTTCCATCCCCTTCTTCACCATGTATGTTGTGGCCATTGTGGGAAACAGCCTAATCATGGCAGCAGTGCAGGCAGACCCTGCCTTACATGAGCCTATGTACCTGTTTCTCTCTATGTTGGCTGTGACTGAGGTGGGTGTCTCTGTGTCTACACTGCCCACTGTCATGGGCATTCTTTGGTTTGATGCCCGCCGGATTGACTTTGATGGCTGCCTGGTCCAGATGGTCTTCATTCACTCTTTCTCCTGCATGGAGTCTGGTGTCCTGTTGGCCATGAGTTATGACCGCTTTGTAGCCATCTACAATCCACTGCGCTATACAGCCATCCTGACACTGCCCCGTATCATGGGCATGGGTCTGGGCATTACACTGAAGAGTGTGATTCTCATGGCCCCACTTGCAATTCTTTTGAAGCAACTGCCCTATTGTCACACTAATGTCCTCTCCCACTCCTATTGCCTCCACTCTGATCTCATCCAGTTGCCTTGTGCTGATACTAAGCTCAATAGCATCCTGGGTTTGGCCATTGTCCTGGCCACTTTTGGGCTAGACTCACTACTCATCGTGGTCTCTTATATACTGATTCTTTACACAGTGCTGGGCATTGCTTCTGGGGAGGGACGGTGGAAGGCTCTCAATACATGTGTGTCACACATCTGTGCAGTCCTTGTATACTATGTGCCTATGATTGGTGTGTCTGTGATGCATCGGGCTGCCAAACATGCCTCACCCCTGGTCCACACACTCATGTCTAGCATCTACCTCTTCGTGCCTCCTGTGCTCAACCCTATCATCTACAGTGTTAAGACCAAGCCAATCAGACAGGGAATTGCTACCTTGTTTTCCTGCAGGAGAGAATTACTCTGAATTACTCCAAGGGAACAGGGACTTTGAGTCAGCCCACAAACTCTGATGGTGATTCTGCTGTGGACAAAGCTCTACACCTGGCATTTTGAGAAGAAACAAAAACAAGGGATTCAAAGCATTGACACAGGCTTGAATCTGGATCATAAGGTTTATCCCTAGTCCTTCTCATCTCACATCAACATGTATGTCTCTGTATGTGCACACGTGCCTGTCATCTCTAACAGATGTGATCAACTTGAGGGCAGAGATCATGAATTTCTCTTTTCCTCTTCCCTTCAAAACTCCTAACAAAAAGGCTGGCAAATAGTAAGTTAACAGTAAAGGCTTGAGGCTTAATGATATTTGAATTGAAATAAAACAAATTTCTCTTTTGATGAGTTAGGTAGGGATTCTGCCCCAATAAAAGGTTATTCTAAGAACATGCCTTTGAATAGGTGAGCATACTTTCTGATTTGCCCCAGATAATCATGGTTTACACTTATTTTCCTCAGCATCATTATTAATAGCACTCTCGTTCTTTCTCAAATTGTCCTTGTTTAAACAATAAATTATATGGTAAACTCTCCTATGAAGTAACCTCCTTTTTGTTACGTAAAGAGCCAGAATATCCCCATGACCCACAATCCAATGGTCTCTACCCCCAGAATTTATGTGCCAGGAGACTATGAGGGTGAGGAACAGGTGATTAAATGACCTTAACTTAGGCACAAAGTAAAATATGTACAACCTCACAATGCCCAGGTTTCAGATCCTAAGAATCTCAGCAAAAGCACCAAATAGTGCACTAGTAGAATCTGAGGTCCTAGTTTTAGAGCCAAATAGGTCTGATGTCACTGTGCCTTGATATTTTTGTTCCCCCTTTCTCCTGTCCCCTCAGACTTCAATAACCTCACCATGCCATGTGGTGGGCGTGTTTTCATCTGTTCCTTTACTCCACTCCCCCTCTTGCTCTGTTAGCATAGGTCTAGTTGACATGCTTGCTTCCAACTATGGCTGTCTGTGGTTTCCTGGAGATCTGTGGTCAAATGGGAAAGACTGTCCTCACACTTCCTGGAAAACACAGGTCTGTGTAGAGTGGATTGACTGGACTGTGTTGGTTGGTCAGTGACTGGACTCAGGTTTTCAGCCTCTCTCACTTCAGGGTCTCCAATGACAATGAAAATGTCTTTCTCACCACATACTATTCAGCCAGCTCATCAGGGTCACCTATACAAAGTGGCTTTCTTGAAGTACCCAGTCTGTGTAGAACAGTGGTCAACAGATTTTTATGTTTTTTAAAATAATAAGAAAAAAATGTACCTTTTCATGCATTTTCAGGTTGACATTTAAAATTTTTACCATAAATCTACATAGTGTTTTAACATGGGTATATGATAAATATAGTCAGTTTAAAATAAATTGTTATATTGTATCTTTACATATCCAATGATATCTAAATATATTATGCTTTATACCATGAATTTTAAAATATACAAACACATTCTTTAACATTCATAATTTTTATGAGTCCCTTTTTTCCTTGAACTCAAATTTTTATTTTATCTTCATCAAAGAGTTTTGACCATGTCATGTATTTTTATGCGTGAGACTATTTTATGATCACTCTATCATAATTATTTGCAACAAAAATACATTTAAATTTGATGTTTAAAAGTTGGTGGCACATAAAACATTGTTTAAAAAATGTATTCTGTATTGAGTTACTTTCTCAACACTTATTAGTACATAATTGATCAAAACAATACAAACATGCTATAAATTTTGATATATTAAAAGTAAATTTTAATTGAAGCTATCTCTTAATGGGTTCTTGGGCTTTTTACTTTGATCTGAAAATGAATATTATTTATTAAATAAATGAGAAATAGTTCAGCAACAATTCTATTTCTATTCACTTTCTTCTCAGTAAATATTAATACTGATAAGTCTGACAGCATAAATAGGAGAATGTTATTGGGATCATTTCTTCATAGCCCAGTGCCATTTAAAAAATTTTTGGAATTAAATGACAAAAAACATATGGTGAGCTCTTATCAAATGTTATTTTAATGACTTAATAAATGATAATTCTATTGGATTCTTCTTTACTTTTGAACTTGATGACAATGTTTAACACTAGAGTACGTTACCTAGTCATAGATATCCTTCACTATGCCAATATTTCCAGGAGTCTCTTTGTTAGATATCAGAAATTTTTACACGTTGTGGCATATCATGGAAATATTCCAGATGGCTTTAAGAGCTATACTTATTGTTCTATATTTTTAATTTTAAAGTTAAAATTTTTTTTGTAAAGTCTGTGAATAAGATTGTGTAAAGGAAGACAAATGGTATAACAGAGACACAGTGAAACCAGGTATATTTTTAGAAAGCAATTTAAACAAAGAAATTGTATGGATATTTAATATCTAAAAATCCATTTCCTAATGACAAGCTATTTGTGTTCAGGCACTTCCAGGTATGTCTTCTCATTTCTCTAGGGAAACATATAATTAGTTAGAAGATCACTAGATTAGATGCTCATCAGTTGCATCTTCTATGAAGTCAAAGTGACTGTTCTAGAAAAATCCTGGTTAAATCTCATTGTCAAATATCAATGGAAATGATTTCTTCTGGAGTGTAACCTAAAGGCTTATGAATAAATACATGTATCTTCCATTGAAGAGTAGATAATTATTTATTCAAGTAATATTTTTGAGCACCTATTACCCTATTACATGTAAAGGGTAGATTTATTATAATATTTTTTAAATGCAACATGGAGAATAAATCTAAAAACTTAATGGATGCTGCAGTACTTTCTTGGTGCTGGTCTAATATTCTCTTCTAGGTTTTAAATGTCATCAGCAGATGAATATATAATATAAGCCACAAGTCAAAAACATGAACATGCATGAATAGACTTTAAACAAATGATCAAATCTCATTTTTAGTAGGATTACTTTCACAGTCACTTTTTAAATAATAGAAATCATCATTTCAGTGTCCAGATAACACTTAATAGATTTATTTCACAGTTGTTCATGTATCTAAACTTAGAAAAATAAAAAATGGTATTTGCATGATTGCAAAAAAATTATGTTGGAACATTATCTAGTAAATCATTTTGGCTATCTTCTTACTGTCTCAAAGAGTGTGACTTTGAGTAACAATTCCAAGTGGCAAAAGCACAGATGTTTGCAGTCTTGCAAGGTTAAGGGTAAAACTACATTGTCTAATGATAGCCACTAGCTACACATGGCTATTGAGCCCTTGAAACACAGCTAGTTTGAGTTGAAATGTGACCAGATTTTGAAAAGGTAACATAAAAATGTATGTAGAATATCTTATTTCTTTTTTAACACAGGTTACATGTTAAAATGATAACATTTTATATATATTGGGCTAAACAAAATATACTTTTACAATTATTTTTACCTATTTCTTTTTACTTTTTTAATGTTGCTATTAGAAAATTATAACTAACACGTGTTTATTATATATCTATTGGACAGCACTAGGTTAGGAGTCAAAATGTGGAAACTAATAAGAAGTTATAGTGGGCCAGCTGAGTGGCTCAGTTGGTTAAAAGCACAGCTCTGAGCAACAGGGCCGCCGATTTAATTCTCACATGGGTCAGTGAGCTGCCCCCAGGCTGAGCCGCTGCTGAACTGGTGAGAGTGAATGCTCTTAGCAGCATGGGATGGTGGGCTGCTCTCCCCCACAACTAGGAATGAACACAGCACCTTGAGCTGAGCAGCCACGAACTGCCAATGGGCAGCCAAATGGCTTGGTGTGCAACAAGGTTGCCAGTTCGACTCCTGCATGGGAAGGTGGACTGTGCCTCCCTGCAACTAGATTGAAGGAAACAACTTGACTTGGAGCCGATGGGTCCTGGAAAAACACAATATTCCCCTTCCCCAATTCCCCAACACTGTTCCCCTTCCCAATTCCCCAATAAAAAAAAAAATCTTAAAAAAAAAAGCTATAGTGAAATAGAGTAATGAATTTGAAATTGTCTATTGGTATTTCTTTGTTTAATGAATTCCATTGATCTAAGGCCATGAAATTTCTAACATGAAGGGCAGAGAAAATAATTTTCGTGTGTGTGTGTGTGTGTGTGTGTGTGTGTGTGTGTGTGTATATATATATATATATATATATATATGAAATAGACTCAAGCTATGATATTATAATGACTGGTCCCTAACTTCCCAGATGAGAGGCATAGAAATACAATCAAGTTAGAAATCCATATTCATAAAAAATTGACAAAATATATTCATATTAAGACACAAATGGCATGTAAAAATGTTTGATATTTTGTAAATAAATGCAGAAGGATTGTACAAGTATTCAGATTTACTTAGTATTCCTCGTAAGGGTGAATTGTTAGACAAATTAGACTAGTTTTGTATTTTTATTAAAAAAATGTTTAACCTTATTTCCCCTAATATTATTCCAGTATGGGATATAATGCCAGAATAACATTTTAATATATCAAAGTTTTGAATTAATTTTCTCATTGAAAATCTAATAGTTTTTAGCTTCAAAGTTTCTTTTACTGATTTTATTTGTCAAATAAATTAAATTGGTTTTAAAAATATTTAAGTTTATGTGAATCCATTTGATTGTTGCTACTGTGTTATCATTGTTTCTAGTCCTCTCAGGTGACAAAACAAAGAAATACGTGTCTGTGTACTAACTTGTGTATATATAACTATCCATAAATATTTCTGTATTTAACTATCTGCATCTACATTAAACTAAACATGATTTTAAATTGATGACTACAACTGCAGTCAATGAATCATTTAAACCTTCTATCTTGCTTTTCTGTAACCTCCCAGTCTAACACTGAGGACCTAGTTTTTACCTTCCGCAATTCATTTACCAATCATTCAATTCTAGTAGACAAGTACAGTATTTGTAGAACTGTTAACCCACACCCCCATGAGAAATTATTTTATCAACTAAGAGTACAGCACTTATTATACTTCCTTTTGCTTTTGGTCTTACAGATTCCACCCATTTCCAAAGTTACTTATGTCAGCGTTGTTTCCCCCAACCTCTTTAAATGTGGTTGTTTCATATATTTGTAGTAGAATGACATTGTTTTGTCACATTCTGCATTCCATCCTTGGGTTCCCTGATGTCCTAAATGATTTTGTAAGATTTACATACATTAAAGTTTACGGTGTGCTGTCATAAAGTTCTATGGCAATGAATAGTATCATGTATATACCATTACAGTATTACAGATTGATTTCACCACCCTAACAAATTATTTGTGCTTCACCAATTAAACACTCTACTGCCCAGAATCGTTTGTTACCACAGATAGGTTTACTCTATAGTTTTGCCTTTTTCAGAATTTCATAAGAGCGTAATCATGTTTTTTTAGACTATTAAGATTTGCTTCTTTCTTTTTTCACTTAGCAATATACATTTAAGATTCATCCATGTTTTTATGTATCTTGATAGCTCATTCCATTTTAATTCTGAATAGTATTCCATTGACTGGATATACCACAATTTGCTTTTGCTTATACACTTGTTTACTGAAGGATATATTGTTGCTTCAAGTTTTCTGTCTTTTTCCTTTTCATGCTCATTATTTACAAAAAGGTTCTTAGGTGCCTGGATGGAATTGGGTTCCTTCTACAGCAGTAGGCTTGACTATCTTCCACTTGAGCTAGTGTAACACATTTAGCATGTCTAAGAAAATTGATATTCAAGCCTATATGCTGCTTTATATCTCATTCAAAGTAACTTACAAAACATCAATAAGAATATCCTCTAAATTTTATGAAACAGAAAAATATTTCTGTAATAAAATGTGACCAGCATAGTTATTTATATTCTGGTCACTGAATAACTTATACAGAAACATTTAACCAATAAAAATATTTCCAACAATCAAATCTATTTTGAAATCTAAACATATCATGACATTTTTTTAAGTCATAAAGCAAATACAAATACACAGACACTCACATGCACACACACACACACACAAATAATAAAGTTTTGTCTAGGGAAAGGAAATAATAGAAAAGGTAGAAGAACAAAAAATAAGAGCATATTTCTGGATTTAATCTTCATTTGGTTTCTAGTTAAAATTTGGCCATTGTCTGGAGTTCATGATCTGTGACTGTAAAGTTCAATACATAGCTAGCTCTCATCAAGAGATTATTAATGGTGTCATGTGCTCCTCCTCAAAAACTAACTTATCCCATCATTTATTTTCCCCTCAGGCTCTTTTGGGAGATTCTCAAGCCTTTACCATCTTGAAAGAAAATCCTCCTTTGATCCACATTCCTAATTATTTCCTTGATTTTCTTCCATGTTTAGATTTCTTGGTCCTGATTGCCCCTATTTTGACACTGCATATGCCTCCTATTTTACAATTTTTTTATTTCCTTACACCAACTAGTCCATGGTTCTCTAGAGAAACATGTCAACTTCTAGGCTCTGGTAAAAAAAAATAGAAAAAGAGGAAGGAAAAGGATATTGGAGGACAAATACATCCTTTCTTCACTTGCTCCTCATCTTTCACCTCCTAATCCTCCCTCACACTATGCGCCCTGCTTATTTTGATTCAAATCTAAGTTGGTCCTAACATTGGCCTCCTGCACCATGAGTTGAGTAATCAGAAGTTATGACCAAAATTATGGCTGTTCTTGACACTGATATCCCTGAGAGAGCCTACCTGGCTTCCACAAAATAATCTTTATAATCGTTAAGGCTATATCCCTTTACCAGAGCCTTTCCTAGTACAATATCCAGATGCCAAATGCAACCTGTCCCTTAGGAATTGGAGCCACATAAGGGACATTAGGATTTAAAAGACAGTTGGTGCTGGTCAGAAAAATGAGTTTCTATTCTTACACATATGATCTATAGACTTACTTAAAAATTTAATTCTAAGTACTAAGAACTTCTGGTGATGCAGAAGCCTTATTCTAGCAGTTGAAGATTAAACACCCTACCCCAATATTTAGAGTCTGTATATACTCATTAGGCCTGCTGAAATCATGCTGGGTGTTAATTAAGCAAAACTGAATAGCTGATAAACTTGCTCTGTAGCCATTCTCCCACAAGGATTTACCACTCTTTTGTAAGAGAAAGTCAGAGCACACCTACCCAGTAGGGTGAGCCAGGGCCATGGAGCTAGCATTTACCTGAACATCTCAGTGGAGCTGCCTAAGAGAGAGGTGGTGGGAGCAACAACTAAGTGTTTCCTTCTAATTATGTAACCAAGTCATGGGAGAGAAGAATATCCAGAAAGGAAGAAAAAACTTACACAGACCTTTACTCAATTAGTGCAGCTCAGCCCCCTGGCATAGCTGGTAAAATGTGCTAGAATTTAATCAACTCAGATCTGCATCTCTTTTGATTACAATATTTGCTGCTAGGTCCTCCAAGCCACCTATTGGAAGCCAAGACCATGTTGTACTGGGTGAGGCAGGGTCTCAGGGAGTCACTAGAGTAGAAAAAATTGTGGTCACCAGGTTAATGTAAATTCTGGTTTGATGCCAGTGCTGAGCTTGGAGTGACTCAGCAAAAGCCTCAGAGCACACCGAGGCCAGTTGCCACCCACCTGGGGTCCAAGGACTTTGATAGTTTTCCAAGAAAGAGTGCAGTGTGAGCCAGGCTGGCTGCTCCTGAGGAAGTGCCTCTAGCATTGTGGGAGTTGGGTAGGGTGGGTTCCCAATGAATCAGCAGGGTGGAGTTGTGGGGCTCACCAGACCAATCAGATTCAGATTTGGCCATGTGGAGGGAGGGCTCAACACAGGAAAGATTGCGCCTGCCTGCTAGCTGCACCAGAGGAAGACCCCACACAGGAAAAATGGTGATTGTCCTCTAGCCCTGCCCTGAAGCCACACATCCCAGCCTGCCTTCATATGCTTCTGATGCCTCCTGAGGAACCATCCTTTTGCCGGAGCCCAGGGTGAGTGAATGGGGGTGAGAGTCTGTGTGAGGGACATTTAAGAGGATATCTGGGTTTCTCACAGCCTTCTGTCCCATCTGGATGATCAGAATCCCCACTGTTTTTCACAGTCAGATGTTGTGGGAGCTCCTTTTACTAGCACCAGTATCCAGGCTGGGGAGCCTGGTGTGGGGCTGGGGTCCCTTGCTCCTCTTGGGGGAACTTCCACGGCTGAGATATCCCTCCTAATATTCATCTGCCACACAGAGGTTTGAGGCCAGCCTGTTGCATAGCTTCACCCCTCCTACAAGTCTCAATGTGGCTTCTTTATATCTTTAGTTATAACACTTCTTTCAGTTAGATCTCAGATGGTTCTCCAGGTTGATGGTCCTATAATTTAGTTGTAATTTTAATGTGTTCATGGATGGAAGCTGGCACAGTGTTTATTTACCCCACCATCTTGGATCTTTCCTTGTTCTTGACCTTTTTCTGTCTGACTTAATTTGCTTAGCATGATAATCTCAAGATCCATCCATGTTGTCACAATTGGCAGTATTTCATCTTTTCTTATGGCTGAGTAATATTTTATTGTATATATGTACCACATCTTTATCCAATCATCTATCTAAGGACACGTTGGTTGTTTCCATGTCTTTGCCACTGTGAATAATGCTGAGATGAACATAAGAGTCCATATGTCTTTATGGGTAAATGTTTTTAAACTTTCTGGGTAGATATTTACCCAGAAGGACTGCTGAGTTACATGGTAATTTTATTATTAACTTTTTGAGGAACCTCCATACTGTTTCCCATAGTGGCTTTATCAATTTGCATTCCCACCAGCAGTGTATGAGAGTTCCCCTCCCCCCACAACCTCTCCAAACACGTGTTAGTACTTGTCTTATTGATAACAGTTATTCTAACAGGAGAGGCAAGTTCAGAGAGGGTGGGTGGAGGTAGCTAGGCTCCATGGCTTTGTTTTCTGCCTGGAAGTTTGGCTGCTAAAACACAGCTGTCACACTTCTGTATTTAGTCTCTGCCCTTAGTTCTCTGCCCAGGTCACTGGGTTCAGCTGCATTATATGCTGACTACTCTGGCAGGTGTGCTGGAAGCCACAGAGAGTGTGCCTGCAGCCTGAATCCTCCTCTCTCCAGAGATTGTCAGGGCGCTCCAGGCTATGTTTGTGGCTACCATCTCTGCCCTTCTCCCTTTCCTCCTTCCCTGTTCACCCCAATTCATCCGCCTTCAGATATTTCATTGCGTAGATCTCTCAGGCATGCCTGTGTGTTGTGCTTTGAGCCCTTTGTTGAATTACAGCTGTTTAACTTGCTGTAACTTCAAGGGGACCCCTTACCCCATGCTTATAAAGTCACTTAATTTGTGTATTTTAGATATTATTTCTTCAGTTTTAGAATTTTTGATGATTTTCATATGGACTCCAATTATTTGACTTTCTCTGTTATGTATTTCATCATCTTTCTCTATCTTTTCCTCTATTTTTTTGAAAATAGTTATCAGTAACTGTAATTATTTTTAAAGTCTTAGTCTGTTCTAATGCCATTATCTGGATCACCTGTTGGTCTACTCATTTTCTCTTTTTCTCAGGAATTTCCCTGTGTCTGGGCAAAGTCCAGATTATCAGCCTTTTCTCCTAGTAGAGAATTGAAAACTGCCTCAGTGAAAGATGGCTACAGATAGATGTCAGCTCACTTCTCCAAGCTTCTCCACTGTCCAAAATATTAGGTCCCCGTGCTGCCACTGTTTCAAGTCTTGTGATACATTAAAATAATTACACAATTATTTTTAGAAATGATTTTTCTGGTTGTTGTCAGCAGGAATATTGGTCTCATACAGGCTACATCATTCTGCTTAGAAGTCAAGGCATCTCTTCAAAGGCAAAAACCTCCAGGAATACATCTACAGTTGAGTAAGTTGGGTTTATTTTATTTTTTTTAATTGTATTATTCTATTTTTATAGCTTTATTGAGGTATAATTGATATATAAATAATTATGCATCTTTAATGTATACAATTAATGAGTTTGGAAATATATATACATTCATAATAATACCACCACAATCAAGGTATAAATGTATCCATCATCTGCAAAAGTTTTCTTGTGCCTCACCTCCTTTTCATTGATTAAAGACTTTATTTTCTTAGAGCAATTTTAGGTTTACAACAAAATTGGGAAGAACAGGATTCCTACATTTTCTCTAATTCCACACGTGCATAGATTTTCCCATCATCATTCACCAGAGCTGTATACGTTTTTTTGTTTTTTTATCAAGGAAGAACCTACACTGACACATCATGATCACCACAGGTCATAATTTAACTTCGGGTTCACTGTTGGTGTTGAACATTCTATGGGTTTGGACAAATGCATATTGATATATATCCATCATTATAATATCATACATCATTTTTTCACTGCCCTAAAAAATCCCCTGTGCTCTATTTAGCTCTGACACTTTCAGTGTTTCTTTTAAGATTGTTGCAGCTTTAAGAGTATATTGGAGGGGAGACTATAGTGTATACAGGACCACCTGCTAAGACACTGAAATATTCAGGCAAAACATGGTGGAATGGCAGCAATGAAAATGAGAAAAATAAAAGATTTTGAAAGCGATAAAGAAGACAGAATAAATGAGACCTGGTTGACCATTGAATAGAAATGTGACTGAGAAAGAGGGAGTCAAGAGTTTATTCATTTAATCAGCACATATTCATTAGGCATTTAGTATAAATCACAATCTCTGCTTATCGCTGTGAATACACTGATAGACATGGTCCCAGTTTCTAATTTTGGAACAAGTGGGAAGGAGGCACTTACTGAGATGTGGAATGCCGCCAGGAAGTAAATGTGTTGAGGGTGTGTGTGTGTGTATGGCAGTGAATGACATGGACAGGGTTTTACTAACTCTGAAGTTAGTAGGTAATTTGTATAGTTTAAGCATACTGAGTTTGAGATGTGGTAAGCCATCCTAATAGAGATGAAAATTGAAAATTGAGTATATAATTCTGGAGTTAAGAGAATTCCAAGCTGCCCATGTATTTTTGGGAGTTACATGTAGACATAAAGTAATTGATGCTGTGAGAGTGCTAGAGAAAGAAGACAGAGAAAGAAAACAAAGGGTCCAGGGAGAGTCCTGACAATTATGTTTCTGGCTAACCATGTAACAGTGGAAAGTTCACTCACCCCTCTGAGCCTAAAAGTCCTAGCTTTCACAATGTCCATAATGTTTCTATCTCCTGTGGCTATTGTTATGATTTAATTCTATAACTTATACCATCCCGGTTATCAGTGGCTGCTTTCCTACTCCATTCACAACTACAACAGTCGAAATATGTAAAGAATGAGAAGGGACAAAGGCAGATTCCATGTTGTTTCACAGTTTTTTTTTTTGTTTGTTTTTAAGCCTATTATGATTATCTGCCTTTGGAAAAAAGGAATGTCAGGGCCATAAGAAACATGTAATGGTTATACATCATTTTGAATGTTCTTATTTAAGTGTCAACAGAAGATACTACTCAGCAGCAGATTATTGTTGTTATTTTGGTGTATCTGTTCCTTGAACCACAGGTAAAATTATATTATATAGTAAGAAAAAGACCTCTTTTACCTGTCTTAGTCTTAAAAATACATACTTGAGGGTGAGCTATTGAATCTGATCTCACACCTTGAGAGAAGATGGGTCATTAGCCCTGAGACAACTGTTGTTGGGCACACCCTAAGTGAGTTGTACTCTAACACCAATTCAATTCCCTGCTACTCCCTTTGAATAAGGTACTAAAATTGGGATCCCAATACTATCGATGAAAACTCAATAAACATAAGAACATTTTCTGAGACACACCTAAATATGTGATGGGACACTTATTATAAATGTATTATAAACTCTTAAAAGAGTAAGGTCTTTCTAGTAGAATTGTTAATATACAGAGTTCTGAGTCTGAATTATCTTTATTCCTGAAATGTTCCTGTTATTTAGAACAATATGTAAAATCTTGTTACAGTGTCTTGTCTGAGAGATGAGCAGTGGAAGTGTAGAACAAGAGACATCCTAGATTTCCCAGTGGGTTATCTGGATATAGATGTAGATATACATATAGATGATATAGATATAGATGATATAGTTATAGATGACATAGATGTAGATGATACAGATATAGATAACAATTGAAAATATCACTCAGTTCGATTAGTGAATGCAAGAACACAATATTTATTAAGAACTACCTGTATTCCAAACAGTGATGCTTCTTTATTTACATTGAAACCTCTTACCACAGCCTTCATTCCCTATCACTTTTGATATTATTTATGGTGTTATTGAGAGTGCTCCCTCCTTTTCACTTCATGTTATTTCATCAAAAGTATTCCTGGACACCTAAGGCAGTTCACTTGTGTTTTCTAGTTAATATTCATTAAACTAGTTATGGAGGTACTATTGTGCAAGTTTTACAGATGAGGAAACTGTGACTCCATGAGTTACAAAAATCTCCAGGTCATTTATGACAAGCCAGGGTGACTAATCAAATGTACCCCACAAGGTAAGAGCACCAGTTTGAGCTACTTTAAAAAAACAAGTCTAGTTATAAACAACTCTTAGTTGTTTCTAAATGTTCACACTGTTAATATCCAAGATTTTTTTATATGTTTATCTTCCAGGGATGTCTATCTTATAGCCTCTACTTGCATCCACCATCTTCTTTCATCCCTCGTTTCCATCACTCTAAATCCCTGGTTCCACTATTGAGTTTAAGCGATCTCTGCATTGAATATCAGCTCAAAAATTTCTCAAACCCCAAAGCTATTTCAATATTGTCTTTTGAATGGTGTTCATATTTTTTTCCAAGTGGCACCAATAGTCACGGAGGTCTGTCTTTCTTCAACTGGCCATCCTAGTTTATGAAGTTTCTCTTTCATTATTGCATCTTGAGATTACATGAGCATTACTGCAGATTGAGATTACATGAGCACCTACCTGTGTTTATTTAAAAGCTGATATTGCTTTAGCAATTATTTATAAGGGCATGAACATGTTATAGTTACAATAAGTATATTCATACGATAAGCAGCATTTTGAGTTTATAAAGCAGAATCCTATACTTTCCCAGATGCTTAATAACAGCACCACTGTGAAGATGGCAAAACAAGATTATATTTTGAATTAGATATTTAAATATTATTTTTGTAAAAGTCAATGGCTAACAAAGTATAAGGTAGGGTTTGAAAATCTTTATGCCTCAATTTCTAGTCAAAGAAAACTGATATCTCTTGCTTTATGTTGAAGTTGCTTAAACAGCACCTATTCCTTCCCCCATCTATACTGCTTACAATTTTAATGGTACTACCCCTGCTCTCAACTCCATGTAATTATATCAAATTACTCCCATAAGCCTAAATTCCAAGAGTTAGTGCACTTTCCTCTGGAAGAGTAAGCGGAAAATTCCCTGGCGGATCTGCTTAGTCTTTACACTGTAAATGATGGGGTTCATCACAGGAGGTGCCAACAGGTAGATATTGGCTATGATAACGTGGACCAGTGGAGAGGCATGCTTGGCAAAGCGGTGGGTCATAGAAAGCCCAACCATGGGAACATAGAGAACCAGAAGAGCCAGGATGTGAGACAGACAGTTATTGAGGGCCCGGAACCGCTCAGTCCTGGTGGCTGTGCCCAGGATACTTTTCAAGATGAGTGTGTAAGACAGCACGATGAGCAGAGGGTCCATGACAATGATGAGCAAAACCAGCGCAAATCCATACCAGCTGTTGAACCGGATGTCACCACAGACCAGACGAATCATGTCCTGGTGGAGGCAGTAGGAGTGGGAGAGAAGGTGGGAGCGGCAGAAGGGCAGGCGCTTGAGTAGGAAAAGGGAGGGAAGAACAGCCAGAACACAGCGGCAAATGATGGCTAACCCGGTCCTGCAGACGACCTGACTGGTGAGGATGGTGGCATAATGGAGAGGGCGGCAGATGGCCACATAGCAGTCAAAGGACATGGCCAACAACACAGAAGATTCCATGAAGGAGAATGTATGAATGAAAAAAACTTGTGCAAAACAAGCTTCAAAGCTGATTGCTTGAGCATTAAACCAGAGGATCTGCATGACCGTGGGCAGGGTGGTGAGGGTGAGACCAAGGTCAGTCAGTGCCAGCATGGAGAGAAACTGGTACATAGGCTGGTGGAGGGCTGGCTCTATGCGGATGACAGTGAGAACGGTGATGTTCCCTACAATGGAGATGGTGTAGAGACAGCAGAAGGGGATGGAGATCCAGATGTGCGAAGCCTCAAATCCAGGGATGCCCGTGAGGATGAAGTAGAAGGACTTTTGTGTGGTGTTAGTCACTTCAGACATGGTTGATGAATACAAAACCAGAATCTGTGTGTTCTGTAATAAGAATTCTTTCAGTGTGCTACTGCCATAGAGTCATTATACATTCACTCTGGGATCCAAATTACACTAACCAGAACACTAACAAACAAAACTGTGGATTTTTGCCATAAATTTCTATTGAAAATGTCCTTATTTTTTCAACCCATCACTATGTAATAAAATTTAGCTTTATGCTTTCTGCAAACATTGTGACTACCAATTCTTCTATATATGTATATGTACGTATACACATGCATTTTCTAACTGATACTTCTCTCATCAATATTTCAAATAATGTTGTAGTAACCAAATCAAGGAACTCATTGTAGTTCATATTCTACTTCACACGGAAAAATAAGATTCTGCTCATTACTTCCTTTTATTCAATTGAATGGAAGTATTATTGAAAGAGTGTTGTATCATGGTGATGACCAGCTGTCTTGTTTGAGCAACTACATAGATTATAGTAACATTTACTTTTTACCTGGAGCATTAGAGTAGGAGCAGACCTCAGGAGAAAGAGCACAGGCTCAGTTTGTACATGTTGTGTTAATGTTCATAGAAGCTATCTAAGAGAAATGGCAATTAAGCAAATAGATATGAGATCCCAGAGGACAGATAAGCCTGCTGGAGTTTGGGTAGCCTGCAGCCTATTGATGATAGCTGACATCCTAGGAGTTGATGTGATAACTTAGGCAAGAATTTAGGGTGAGAAAGGAAGTAGAGTGAGGACAGCTCTATAAGGAATATAAAATTTAGCAGTTTGGTAGATATGGAAGAAGAGGCAAAGAAAACTGTGAAGGACTGCTCAGAGACGTGGGTAAAAAACAACAAAAAAATAGGAGTCACAGAAGCCAAGAAGATAAATGGTATGGTCACTAGTCACCACAGTTAGTTTGGTGCTGCTCATATACTCAGTAAGATGAGTACTGGAAGGCATTTCTTCAATTTAGGGACGTGGATATCAGTAGAAACGTTTTGGAAAGACATTCCAGTAGAATGCTAGGAGAAGAAACTAAATTAAAGTGGTCTGAGTAGTGAATTAATTTGAAGGATTAGAGGCAGTTTTTGAAGACCATGTATTCTAACCGGGCAGCTACACTGCCCCCCTAGGGGGTAAATGCAGACTTTTAGTGTTTAAATAAAATAATGAATATAACTTTAGTAAACGAATAGCTATTAATTCTTGGAGTGTTCTGAGAATGAAAGCTGTGAACCTTCTTCTCAGGAAATATACAAAGCACTTAATGGGTTTCTATTCACAAGGTCTAACCATATACACCCTAAAGTGTCCCTAAATGCCAAACTAAGAATCCCTGGAACATCATTAAACTCAAGAATCAAAAATAATACAAAATAAAATTAGGGGAATGGGCAAAAGGAGATGAAATAAAAATGTAATTTTTTGAATTAGAAAAATAAAAAAGATGAAAAAAATTCCAAATTATTTCTTTGAAAGAATCAATGCAATTTGAAACCCTCTAGCAAATCTTATCAAGAAAAAGAAATATATGCCAACATTTAGAAATGAAATATAATGGGAGAGCCAGAACTGTAGAGAAATTGCAGAGGTCACAGTAGTCACCAATAAAATAGTAAATAATAGGGATTTGAATGTTTTTAGGATTTAAATCATAAACCAAAAGATAGGTGGCCAGAGCAAAGGTTTTTAAAACTTCTTAGCATTGAGTCCTGATAGACTTGATTAATATATCTGAGGTATTAAAAACTTCTAAAATATTCTAAATAAAGAACATGCTAATCAGAGAGCTATTTGGTCATTTGTAGAAGCTTAAAAGAAAAAATCCTATAGACATGTGGTAGTGGTGCCCATCCAAGCACTGTGTAGGGCACAGGTCTTATTCAGAGCTCCAGGAAATGGCATCTATCTGATGGCTACATAGTCCATCTTGCTTGGTGCTATTCAACATTTCAGCATTGACTGCATTCTTGCTAAGGTCCAGAAACACTTGACCATAATTTGGATCTCTACATCACTTTTTGTTTGTTTGGATAGTAGGCACATATTTTTGTCATGCATGTGGTACAGTAATCTTCCCTTATCTTTGGGGGATATGTTCTAAGACCCCCAGTGGATTCCTGTAACCATGGATAGTACCAAATGCTTTTTATACACTATTTATGCCTATGCATACATACCTATGATAAAGATTAATTTATAAATTACACACAGGAAGAGATTAATAATAAGAGTTAATAATAAAACATTATTGATTATATTCCCCAAACTGTATTTCATATTCTTGTGGCTATTTTGTGACTACCAATTTGTACTTTCTAATCCCTTTACCTTCTCCCTAATCCCTCCCTCCCTCCCATCTAGCACCCATCAGGTGTTTTTTCCCCACTGTATCTCTGAGTCTACTTTGTGAGGGGTGTAAATATATAACTATTACATTGTTTTGTACACCAGAAACTAATATAAAAAATGTATGACAAAGACTCAAGCACAAAAAAATTATTTGAGATGCTATACATGTTCAATAAGTATATAATTCAATTATTAAAAAAATAATAAAATAGAACAATTATAACAATATACTATAATAGATGTTATGTGACTGTGGTCTTTCTCTCTCCTTCATAACTGAACTGATAACTGTGAATATGCTGGACAATGGAATGATTCACTTCACAGGCAGGACAGTGTGAGATTGTGTGAGATTTCGTTATGCTACTCAGAATGGAGCATGATTTAAAACTAATGAATTGTTTATTTCAGAATTTTGTATTTAATATTTTTGGACCATGGTTGACCACAGGTAACTGAAATCATGAAAAGTGAAACTGGGGGTAAAGGGAGACTACTGTACCTCCCTTCTTTTTCATACTTCAGTCTACTTTAGCTTGCTTAGTGTGAATATTAGTAGGGTGACATATTTGATTTTGACAGAAATTATATTTATGGCTAACAAAGCTAAGATCCTGAATTCTAAAAAAGAGAGAAATTACTAGGAGTAAAATAATGCCATATTGAGAGGATTCGTGAGAGCTAAGACATCAAGCTTTCTGTGTGAGTTCCAAATACTTTCTTTCAAGCTTCAGTATTTCAAATTTCAGTATGTACTCTACAAGTAAAATGCCTCATAGTGCTGTAGGTGAATACAACTGAGCTAATCCATGTGATATGCTTATTACTGTGGATGGCAGCGTGTGGGGATAGCAAGCGACAGCAGCAGTGTTTTCAGAGAACTTACAATGTGTCAGATACTCTTCCTAGAGATTTGGTTATTTTAACTCACTTAGTAATTGAATAGTTGATGTCTATCATTTTAAATAATGAGGGACACATGAGATTGATGAAGGACTGATTTTTTTTTCTTTGAAAAGCTAAGGAAGTCTTAATGGAGGAAGTGGTCTATCAGCCATTTTGTATTTTGAGTAGAAGCTCAAAAAGAAATGTGGGAGCGGGTAAGATGAGAGACAAGTATTTCAAACGAAGCAAATGGTGTTAGCACATGACAGGAAATGATGTCCTGTAGTTTTCTATAGCCCTCAAGTGTGGGTCTGATTGCAGAGGTGGTGTGAACTGTGGCAGAAAAGAGGGTAAGAATAGAGTAAGGGCTTTAAAGGATGACGGTGCAGCCATCAAAAGGCTTTAAGTCAGGGAGTGACATCACATTTTTAGTTGGGGGAGAGGGTGTGGGCCAGCACAAAACAAGATAGAATTAGGGGAAAATTACACTTCTCTGCAGAGAAGTAGATGAGTGTGTGTTTCTGTGAGTATGTGTAAGTGTGAGTGTTTATGGCCACATGTGTGTGGCAGGGAATGGGACAAAAAAGGAGACATGGTAAATCATTCTTAAGTGTATCAGAGAATACACAATTTAAGGACTTATACTGGACCTTTTTGACTTCAGGACAAACCTAAAGTAAATAGGTATGTATTAAGCGGGAAAAAGAAAGTCTTGTCTTAATATCAGTAAAAGCTTGATAATAACTTTTCTCTGCTGTAAAACACTTATTTCTAGTCTCTCAAGTAATTCTAACTCCCCTGGTGGGTAAAATTCTTAGGAACTTTCCACCACGTGCAGATGGTAAGGTCTCTTGTATTAGGTGTGGTGCAGTTTATTCAGATCTTTATGCTTCTTCCAGCCCTGCTTCTTTGTTTCTATGATTTGTCCTTGCGTGTTAAGGTGTGGACTCTAACTAGCAAATGTTGAGGAAATGATTTATTTACCTTCACATTAGCTTCTAACCTCTCAAGCCCTTGCTTGAGGGCGGTGTAATTCATGAGTTTCTGGCTGGCTCAGGCTGGCTTCTGTTCATCCTTCATCAGGTGCTTTTATGCATCCCTTGAACTCACCTCTTTCTGAGCCATTTGTTGAGCCATTTGCAAGGAAGACAGAAGGACAAGTAAAAACAGGAACGGAGGGCTACCACTCAGAAAAGGCCAGTTTTAAGGGCAGGATATGTTGATATGTGATCTGCTGGCACTTACCAACATGCACTGATAAGTCTTCAGGTTTGATAACCACAGGTTTGCTGTAAAAGAGAATAATGGCATCAGGTTACTTTTTTAACTCAGTTGGAGGACAGTGATAAATCTCTCGATGAACTACTTCATTTCATGTTCCCTACTTGTCACATCTCTGTGCCACCTCCTGTTAATATATCTCTGAAATGGGTTAGCTGCATTCTCTCCCTTGTCTCTAAGGAGTATTTCCTGTTCTCATTCCATGGTGACCCCCCTCCTCTTACTGCTAATCGTCCATGGAGTAGCCCAGCCTTACCCTATGTGCTTTCTTGCTCTTTCAGCTTCTATTCGCTGCTCTGTGGCTGAGTGTAGCTATATGCTCCTGAAGATCCCAGGCTGCAATTCAGGAGGTGTATGGGGGAACCTCTGGATCTTATAGGAATCTTACAGGAATACGGAGATTGTGCTCTGAGACCTGAGGCCCAAAGGGACAGAACCATGAAAAATAACAAATAGTAAATATAATAACCACAAACATTTACTGAGTGCTAAACTTGTACCAACAATTGAACTAGCTGACACAAGGGAATGTGAAGATGTTGTTAGATGACATGAAAAAGACATAGCCCATATTCTGGAAGATGTTTTGTTTTGTTTTTAGTGATCCTTAATTTCCTTTTGCTTGCTACACTAGCTTATGCGGTTTGGAGAAGGACTGTTATGTTGGAATTGCCCTTTGATGTAGTCATCTTGCATATGACAAAACTCAGATTTGATACAGCTTGACAATTTGGAGGAAGGAATTTCAGATTTCTTGGTAGATTCAAAAGCCAGAAAAGAAAAATGGGATTTCCTGTTTTAGTGTCTTAAAGTGTTAGCCTCAACATACATTGTCATTTACTTCTTCCCTAGAAAGGCTGGATCTCTACTTATGCAAGAAGGGGCTGTGATGGGCCGGCCGAGTGGCGCGATGGTTAAGAACTCGCTTGGGATGCCAGAGGGCCCCGGTTCGGATCCCACATATGAGGGCCAGTGACGCTGCCCTCCACAGCTAAGATGCTGAACAACAGCTCAACCTGGAGCTGGGCTGCCATGAGTCGCCGGCGACGGCGTGGGCTGCAGTCCCTGTGGCAGTGGATTGCCATGGGCTACCGTGTGTGGCCAGCAGCCAGCGTGAGCGGCCAGCAGCCGCAGTGAGCGGCCGTCCAGAAGCCGGCGACTGATCTGCCTCGCCAGAGAAGAGCGCAATGATGGTGCCAACTTGGGCCAGTGAAGCAACGTCCTCCACAACTAGACTGAAGAACAACAACAACAAAAAAACAACAGCAACTTGTCTGTTCCCCTTTCCCCAATTCCCCAGCACTGTTCCCATCCCCCCAATTTCCCAATAAAAAAATCTTTAAAAAAAAAAAAAAAAAGAAGGGGCTGTGATGAGTGCCGTCTAGAGACAAATGATCTAGGGTTTTATGTATGACTTTATTTAGATTATACTTCTCTCTAGACAGTGAAAACTGGCAGCTGTTTAGGTGTTCACTGTGAATGCTTCTTTTGGTTTCCACTACTGGAGGCACAGTTTTTCCACAAACATGGCTTGCCTTGGTGATTTCTCCTGTTTGGCACACTTGGCTTTTAAGATCTGTTCTGGCTCCAAGGAATATCTACCTCAACCTCATTCCCACTGTATCCAAAGGGAGATTATGATTATAGAGTAGTACACAAAGTTATAAACTCAGAATATGTAGAAGTTAAATAAAGAACAGCATTTGTGTTGGAATGTAGTGTTATATTACATTTGGGATGTAGTATTAAGTATATGATTACTCCATTAATAATCACAATTTAAAATTGAAGGCTTAAAAGATATAATTTAAAATAGACAATAAAGCATTAAACTAAACACTATATTTACCAGAATTAAGGTATAATGTCAAAGTAGATAAAAAAATTGATAATTTCTTAAAGCTGAGGTTGAAGAAAGAGTACATGTAAGTTCTTTATAATATTCCATATTTTTATGTATATCTGAACATTTCCCTAACAAAAAGGTAGGAGGTAGAAGATGGTGGTGGACTGGGAAGTCCATTTAATTAATTATTGTTTGGGGCTGGCCGAGTGGCTCAGTTGGTTAAGAGTTTGCTTAAGAGCGCGAGCTCTGAGCAACAGGGTCGCCAGTTCGATTCCCACATGGGCCAGTTAGCTGTGCCCGAGCTGAGCTGCCAACAGGTGGCAGGGTGGCTCAGATGGTGAGAGCTCATGCACCTAACAAGATTGCCTGTTTAATGGTGGGTTACACCTGCCTGCAACTACAGACTGAACTTGGCACCTTGAGCTGAGCTGCCATCTGGGTGGCTCAGTGAATAGAGCATGCACTCTTAACAACAAGGCTGCCAGTTTGACCCCTGCCTGGGATGGTGGCTACACCCACCTGCAACTAAGATTGAACACAGCACCTTGAGTTTAGAGGCCATGAGCTGCTGATGGGCAGCCAGATGGCGACTGGCACCCTCCACAACTAAGACTGAACAACAACTTGGCTGGTCCCCTTCCCCAATTCCCCAACACTGTTCCCCTCCCTCAATTCCCACCCCTCGAAAAAAGATTATTGTTTATATTAAGAGAGTAGACACTGTCTAAAGAAACAGAATTGTGTGTGTGTGTGCGTGTGTGTGTGTGTGTGTGTGTGTGTGTATGTATGGCTCACAAGAAAATAATTGCTTTTACATTTTTAAATGATTAAAAAATAAACAATAGGCAATGATATTTTATGACACATGATACGTATATTAAATTAAAAATTCAGTGTACATACATAAAGTTTTATTGGACTATACTCATGCTCATCTATTTATGTGTTGTCTATAGCTACCTTCACACTACAATGGCACAATTGAGTAGTTTTGTAGGAAGCTGTATGGCACACAAAACCTAAAATATTTACTATCTGGCCCTTTGCAGGGTAAAATTTGCTGACCTCTGAAATAATAGGAAATGGACTTAGGAGATAAGCAAATTTCAAAGAAATGGAGGTATAAATATTCCCTGATTATATAAAATGCCATTCACTCTCACTTAAAGTAGAAAATAATTAAAATCCAATTGAGATAGTTTTTATTCATCATATTACAAAAATTCAAAAATGTTAAAAGAGAATGGTTAGCAAGGGTATGATGAAAAAAGCACTTTCACAACTGCTGATGGGACAGTTAATAGGTATGATGTATATAAAGGAAATAACAATGATGTACTTATAAAAATTATAAACACTTAAAATTGTTTATTCAGCAATTCCACTTCTAAAAATTTTGTTTACAAATACATTTATATGTGTGCAAGCTGACATGAATACAAGATGATTCACTACAATATTATTTATACAAAAAATGGAAATATACTAGATATTCATCAACTATGAAGTGGTAAATAAATCCTGGTTACATACATCATACCAGGATTCACACAGTGAAATATTATGTAGATGTAAAAACAAATGATGATGCTTTTCATGTACTTTATGAATGATCTCAAAGATACATATGCATATTAAAAATCAAGTACAGAACAGTGCATAATTTTCACTGGGAAAAAGTATAAATGCATGTAATTTCTTGTTTATGTATAAGCACTTTCCTAAAAAGAAATGCAATAAACTGAAAATATTTTTTGACTTCAGGGAGAGATTGAAATAGTGATTCAAATAGAAGATCCAATTGTGTGAATGTCTGACATTATCAATAATATTTACATTAAAATGTAAATTTAATGAAATTTAAACTGTATGTAATAGTCCATGGTGTTTCTTGAATCTTTGACTTATGTTTTATGTCAATTTTGGAAAATATTTATGTCATTATATTCCAATATTACTTTTGCCCTGAGATACTCTCCTTCTTGGGCTCCAATTACATGTGTAATTGAAGCCTACAGCAGATACCATATGTCCTTTAAGAATTTTTTTCTTTTTCTTTCTTTCTTTCTTTTTTTAATTATGCTTTATTCTTTCACATATATAGTCTGGATATACTCTAAATTATTTTCCAATACTTTGATTCTTTGTTCAGTTGTGTCTAATATGATTAAACTCATCCATGAGCCTTTAATTTCAGTTATTTTTTAGTTCTAGAATTTCTGTTTTATCTTTAATAGTTTTCAATTTATCGCTTAAATTCTATACCTTGCAATTTAAGTTCTAGGCAATGTTAGTCAAAATTATTTTAATTTCTGGGTATGCTACTTCCAATAGCTGACACTTCTGTGGATCTAATTTTTTTGCCTGATTTCTTTTTCTCCTGATTTTTTTCAATTTTTGTATTTTAAATTTCTGGTTATATTTTAATAAACATCATGAAAAATTATAAACATAATTTGAGATGCTGGTTAATGCCTTCCTGCTGAGAGTATTTCATTTTACTTCTAATTAAAGTGACCAACCATCTCAGTTTGTGGCTGAGGGTTTACCCAGGATGTGGCACTTTCTGAGATAAAGCTAAAAAAGTCCTGGAAAAAATTGAAATGATTTGTCACCCTAAGTCTTACACATGGCTTAGTAAAATTAGGTAGTGATTAAAAATAACCTATATTAGGCAAGTCTATTTCTAATATTCCCTTAGTCCAAGGTATAAATTTCCTGGAATCCAAATAAATGCCTAGAAATTTACCAGTCCCCCCAGGCCCATGAGGATCCTTGTGTTCCAATTTTTGTCCCTCTGCACTCCAGTCATTTGAGGCTGCTGTAAGCACCTCTCATTTTATCAGCTATTATTTTTCAATTGACAAGTTCCTTAAGTGGGAAAATGGTACAAAATATCAGGTTCCCTTCTCTATGCTTCCCTTGTTGGAATCTTAGCCTTTAAATCCTCATTGCACTGGATGCTCTCTGAAGTCATTTACAAAATGTTTTTCTAACTTTTCTAATTGTTCTTGGCAGAAGCATTAATCTGAAACAAATATTCCTTGATGAATGTGGAAATGCTGATAATATTTCATCCATTTATCTCAAGTGTTTTAATTTATAGTTTAACTTCATGCCTATCTAAATATAATGACTTATCATTTTGTCTTGTTGAGGAAATAAAGGATCAAAGTGGTTTTTAAAGGTCTAAATTTTAAGTTACTGGAGTTTATATGGTAGAGAACTATGGAGTCAAACTTAATATTTTCCCCAAAAGTTATATTGGATTCTGCTAATTATTCAATAGAAACTTCCAGGTTCTTCACTGTGGGCTTTTCTAGGATTTTGTCTGATTCTGAGGTTATATCTGAGACTAGACCTCAGAAAAATAGAGGGATAAAGTTTAAAAAGAGTGGAGTTAGAAGGGACATTATGTATGGAGTATTTTCTAGAAAGAAACTGCAAGATATCCATGAAATTAACTGTGATCAGACAAAGATTAGCTGCATTTAGAATCTCAGTGTCTTTGATGGTCATAGGTATAGGAGTAATCATATTAAAGAGGCCTTTAACATGGATTCAACAGGTTATCTCAGAGAGAAAATGGAAGTGAGTACCTAAGATTCTCATTATTTTAGTTAATTGATTAATTAATTAATTAATTTTTAAATTAAATTTATTGGAGTGACAATTGGTTCATAAAATTATATAGGTTTCAAGTGTACAATTCTACAACACATCATCTGTATATTGCATTGTGTATTCACCACCCAAAGTCAATTCTCCTTCTATTACCATATATTTAACCCACTTTACCCTCTTCTACCACCCCCTCTCCCCCTTACCGTCTGGTAACCAGTAAAGTGTTTTCTGTGTCTACAAAATTTTGTTTGTTTTTTTCTTTTGCTCATTTATTGCTTTGAGTTTTATATCCCATGTAGGAGTGAAGTCATATGGTTCTCAACTTTTTCTCTATGACTTATTTCACTTAACATGGTAATCTCAAGAACCACGTTGCACATGACAGTATTTCCTCTTTTTTTGTGGTTGAGTAATATTCCATTGTATATATGTACCACATCTTCTTCATCCAATCATTTATTGAGGGACACTTTGGTTATTTCCATGTCTTGGCCACCATGAATAATACTGAGATGAACATAGGGGTACACATATATTTACAGATAAATGTTTTCAGATTTTTTTAGGTAGACACCCAGAAGAGGAATTGCTGGGTCATATGTTAATTCTATTCTTAATTTTTTGAGAAACCTCCATACTGTTTTCAACAGTGGCTGTACCAATTTACATTCCCACCAGCAGTGTATGAGGGTTCCTTTTTCTCTACATCCTCACTAACACTTGTCATTACTTGTCTTGTTGATAATAGCCATTATAACAGGTGTGAGATGGAATCTCATTGTGGTTTTCATTTGTGTTTCCCTCATAGCTAGTGAAGTTGAACATCTTTTCATATATCTGTTGGCCATTTGTATGTCTTCTTGGGAGAAGTGTCTGTTCAGGTCCTCTGCTCATTTTTTAATTGTTTGTTTGGTTTTTGTTGTTGAATTGTATGAGTTATTTATATATTTTAGATATATTACCCTCTTATCAGAGGTGTTGTTTGCCAATATCTTCTTCCATTTGAATAGTGAGCTTAAGAAATAGAGCTGACCAGTTAGAAAAAAGAATCAGTGATAATGAAGATAGAAATCTAGAAATGATGCAGATGGAAGAAGGGAGAGACTTGACAGTTAAAAGAAACAAAAGAGCTCTACAAAAACTATCTGACTCCATCAGGAAGTTCAATATAAGGATAATGGGTATACAAGGAGGAGAAGAGAGGGAGAAGGGAACAAAGAGAGATTTTCATTTTTTGTCAAGCCACCGGACAACCTGGTTTCATCATTCTTGCCTGTACTTCTCTTGCTATAGGATGTCTTTCTTCAGATATTCTAAAGGTATCCCCTCTTCTCCTCCCAGGGAATTGCCTTTCTAATTTCTCTGGTCATCTGTGGGATGGCTTTTCTTGTGTTTTTACCTGCTTGGTTTCACTTGATATTTCTCAGTCTTAGTTCCCTGCAGAGTTCTGTCATCCACCAGAGGACTATGAATCTAGGGTATAGTTGTAGGCAATTGAAGATCCCTAGGTAAGAAGCTATGCAAACAGGTTACCTGGAAACCTGGAGTAGAGACACAGAATTAACTTTAACAACAAAAAAAATCTTTGACTATTTTTGTCATCACTACAATGTACAATGCAAAAAACAAAAAACAAAAAAACCAGAAAACAAAACAAAAAACAAACACTTTTTAAATTTAAAAGGTATATCCAAAACTTTATTTGTGTGTTGGAATGTTATAAAGTCTATTTAAAATTGATTCTAAACATCACTCCAGGAAATACAAAACAGAGCTCTGCAGAAGTAGAAAAAAATTATTTCTAAGCTCCATGAGGAAAGGAAGGGACATTGTCTTTATGTTCACCACTTTATCTCTAGGGTCTAGATATGTACCAGCCCCATTGAGGGTGCTCAGTTAGTGCTTCTTGACTGAGAAGTAAAAAGGATCCAGGGAGCTGCAGTTCTTGCTCAGTTGACAGTATAGTCAAGGGGTTAATAGCTGAGACTCTGGAGTTTGACCCAACTGGATTTCATTGCCAGCTCTTGGATACATATGTTTGAGCAAGTTGATTATATATCTAAACACCAGTTTTTCAAAATCGGAAAAATAATAATTGCATTAATCCTACCTCATAGGGTTGTTGTGGGGAGTGACTGAAATAATAGAAGTACCTAGTATACATTTTCATCTTAACCATCTTAGTTCCTTTCCTTGGAAATATAAATGTAAAATTCTTACATTATTTCTAATGTCTGCAAAAGAATCAGAAAGAAAGAAATCCAATCAAAAAGAAAATGTTAACATCCACAAGGGAATGCTTGTCCTTTTGAAAGATGCTACATCCTGGATGGGAGACCCCCAGAATTTTGCATAATGAATAAGATTTGTAATTTTTAGGACCCCCAGCTTGGAGCCTGGGTGAGGTTGGGTGAATTTCACATCAGAGCTAGTACTGGAAGCCCCCTTTGAGCTAGCTAGTGTGTCCTCCTGCTATTGAGTTCATATAAACAACTCAAGAGAACATAACCCGTTTCACTTCCTCTTTTTCTAGAACAGAGTGATCAATAGATTTTCCAGGACACCTTACAACTCCTGACTACATTTTCCTTATGGGGAGTGCTATGTTTTCATAAACAGTTGTTCCTGCATTCCTGCTCCTACTATGCAAAGTAACAGAAAACCTCATGTCATACAACATGTTTTAAAATAACATAAATTCTTTGTGCTGTTCTGTCACACATAATCCAACCCCACTGGCACTCCCACTCCAATTCATTGCCAGATTATGAAGAACTTCCTGTTAGATACCATATCTTAAGGTAGCACTATTTGTATCATATGCAAACTAGGACCTCTTGTGATTATAGAAAAAAAATTTCTTTCTACTTTATTTTTTGTCTAAATTCTGGATCTCTTCTTTGATAGCATTCGGACAATGCCACGACGGATCTCCTTAGTCTTAATGCTGTACACAATGGGGTTGACAGCGGGTGGGAAGAACAGGTAAGCATTGGCCATCATAGCATGCAGTAAAGGGGACACATGGTGTCCAAAGCGGTGCACCATTGACAAGCCAATCATAGGAATGTAGTAAGCGAGCACAGCACAAACATGTGAGCCGCATGTGTTCAGTGCCTTCCTACGCCCCTCCCCAGTAGCAATGTTCAGTACAGTGTGGAGTATAAGCCCGTAGGAGACCACAATAAGCAGTGAATGCAGCCCAAAAGTGGAGGTAACGATGAAAAGCCCATAGATATTGTTGATAGAAATGTCCCCACAAGGTAGATGGATAAGGTTAGGGTGGAGGCAATAGGAATGGGAGAGGGCATTATGACCACAGAAAGGCAGGCGCCGTAAGAGCATGGGCAATGGGGCCATGAGTATCATGCTTTTCAGCCCAATGACAGCTCCTGTTCCAAAGATGCGGGGCAGGGTTAAGATGGCTGCATAGTACAGTGGGCTGTAGATAGCCACAAATCGGTCCACAGACATGGCCAGCAACACTGCTGACTCCATAATCGAGAAGGAATGAATGGAGAACATCTGGAGAAGACATGCATCAAAACTAATTTCAGTGGCACCAAAAAGGAAGATGCCTAGCACTGTAGGTAGAGTGGATGCAGAGACACCAACCTCAACCAGTGCCAACATGGCAAGAAAGAGGTACATGGGCTGGTGTAGGGCAGCATCTGTTCTGATGACATGAAGAATGGTGCCATTCCCAAGGAAGATGATAATGTACATCAGGATGAAGGGGGTAGAAATCCATATGTGCTCTGCCTCCAGCCCTGGGATGCCAACCAGAATGAATGCTGTAGGTAAGAACTCCAAAGAGCTATTAGAGTTCTTCATGTTGAAATTTCATCCCATGGGATCAGTGCTGCCTTGAAAATTAGAATCAAATTACTGACATAATATTATAATAAAAAAAGGCCCTGGACACTGAGGAAAGGGAAGAAGAAAACAAAGCTCACAGATACAGGTGGCCAAAGGTCTCGTGTCTGAAAATTGACAGATGATCACCATCAGGAATTTCCCACTATTAACTGGGCTATTGTCTCCACTAAAGAGAAGTTCAAGGTTGATAAAAAATTGTCCCTGTGAATTGTAGTTTTGTTGGATCAGCTAAGAAAGAAATGTCTGCCTTGTCTTTGTGTGAACATGCTTGACCCTGGAAAGCTGCTGGGGAGACAGGCATGTGTAGACACTCTCAGCATAGATATGGACCAATGTCAGGGACAGGTGAACAGAAACATTACTGGTAAATATATAGATATAAGGCAAAGAATGCAGTATATAAAAACAGCTAAAATACCTGAAAAATAAATACAGATATATGAATAATTGAGGTCTAAAGAAAGGCTGAGAGGTGGCAGTGACCAGAACCTGGAGCAAGTGGCTGGAAAATTAAACTAGAAAAGAATGGAGCTTGGAACCACACTGGTTTTATCTGTTCTGGCCTTTAAAAGGACTAGGAAGCAACTGGAAAGATTACATGTAAAGGACAGAGTAAGGCAAGAACCAAGGTTGGTAGATTTGTATGCAAATTGAAGGCTCATGAAAATGCTCTGTCATGATGATATCTATAATGCCTTGGCTCACAGTTTGTAAAGAAAACCTACCTGATCCACTGGGACTTCTTTCTGGCTTAGAAACACCTCTGAATACAGCAACACTGTTCTGGAACATAAAAAGATTTCCAGAAGGTTTTCCTGGGCAGCAGAGGAAGGCAACAGAGGGGAAGAGAAATCTACCTCCCTAAATTGAGTATGTTTTAAACTGAGCACTGTCTGGGCCAGCACTGGAATAACAATAAAATCTTGGACTGACAGAGTAGGAAAGACTTCTGAAGGTATTTTTCAACTCATTCACAGACACATACACACACACACACACACACACACACACACACACACATACCTGCTCACACATTGACACATACATATTTCCACACTTGCTAAAATCCTGAACTCTCCATTTAGCCACTGCTGGACTTGCAGGGAGCTCATTATTACAGTTCTTTGTCCTGCACATCTATTATATAACCGATCAGCACTCCATGCCATGCACCATGCAGGACCCTGGCAACACAGAGTTCTGTCTCTACTCAGAAAATCTCTGCAACTTCCAACCACAGGTGAAAGGACACATTTTCTCCCACAAATATTCCAATACAACAATCACATACCCTGCAGGCTTCTATTTAAGCTAGTTAACATTATGTTAAGTGCTACAAAATAAAAGTTCTTGATACCATGGGAGGGGACTGGAGAGAAAAATCTAACTTATTTTTAAAAGTCACGGGGGCTGGCTGAGTGGCTCAGTTGGTTAAGAGCTTGCTCAAGAGTGCGAGCTCGGAGCAACAGCGGTTCGCGAAGCCTGGCCCGAGCTGAGCTACCACTGAGTTGCCATCAGGTGGCAGGATGGCTCAGCTAAAAAAAAAAAAAAAAAAATTAAGGAAAGCTTTCTTTGGAAAGTGATATTTCTGGTGATACCTGAAGAATTAGTAGAATTTTTCTGGACAGGTTGGGTGTAATATGATATAGAAAAAATTACCATGGCAGTCAGTATGTAAGACTACACCTTGACAAGGACTAAAAGAAGACATGGAGAAAATGAAAATGGTTGATGTACTAAGATAATAAAATTGTAGATTTTTTAAAACAGTGGATCTTACAAAATTTTACCATAAAAGGACCCAGTCCATATTCACATAATCTTTTTACGATGTCATACACTGTATTGTGTTAAAAAAAATCTATGTTAGTAAGGAATGTAAGACTCAAAGGCAACGATTGTGCTCTGAATGTTCTCTAAAGTACTTCAGTCCCACACTGTTGGCGCTCAATACATTTTAAGCCACAAAAAAAAGTGTAGATTTCTTTCATAATTTTTGCTTGCATGAAAATATGAGAGGAAAATAAAAATAGAAAAACAGTCGATTGCCTGCCTAAACATAGGCTCCCTGAGCACCTCTCGTGGTCTCATGCAGCTTCTCTCAGCAAAAGTTAGCTTAGGAAACACTGTTGTGGGCTGTGCTCAAATTTAGGGTAGAGAAATTCACAGAAAAATGATTAACCTTCAGAAATAATCACATATGTCAGAGCTTCCCATGGCTGAGGGACTTGAGGGACGCCTCTGTTCCCCACTTGTTATGGCCTTTTCTATGTTCTCTCCTCACCTCCAAAAGCCCAATATATCTTTCTTAGCTCTTTAAATAGACCAAATATCGGTCAGCCTCTGGGTTGAGTATACTGCCTCAATCACTGCATTTGACCTCCTTAATCTTATGCATCCTTTTTCTTGCTTGTACTACCCCAAAGGGACAAATCTTGAGGGAGGCTTAAACCTAGGGTCTTTCCTCCCATTATCAGCTGTCTTCTATGCCACTCCATGCTTCCTTATATTTTCTTTTTTATTCTATCCTTTTTGCATCCTTCCTTTCCTCTACCTCCAGAGTCTTCACGGCCAATCAGGGATCAGGTCTCTTTCAAAAAGACCTTACAAAGTAATTATCCCCCTGAGTTTAGGATTTGCACGACAAGGGTATTTCAGGTTAGGGGAGGGTAAAAGGGGTCATTTGGTCTATAGCCCACTGTAATAAGATGCAATAAATTAGCAGAAAGAAGAGGCTGTGGTGCAGTGAGTACTACATCCCTGGACATGGATGGAGTGGAGGTGAATGCTACGTGCAGTATAACTTTACCTACTTAAGATTTGTGAAGCTCTGTTTCTTTAGTTTTAAAAGCAGAGATGTTAATACCTACCTCAGAGAGTGGCCCTGACTCTTTCATATGAGGCTTTAGTAACCAGTGAATATTAGGATCTCCCCACTCTTTCTGCCCCCCCTCTCAGGCATTCTCAGAAGGGATCAATCAGAATCAGATTATCCCCAAATTTTTGTTAATAATGACCTGTCCTTGTCATTGTCTTACTGATACTCAGACCACGTCTATGAGGGAAACAAGGACACAACTTACTGATGAGCATATAAACAAGATACATGCATTGCATGATATTATGATGGGAAAACTATTTCTAGAATCCATGGCATTCTCTGGTGTTTTCATTTTGTTTTTCACCTGGCATTAAGTTTAAGAAAAGATTTCTCTCATTCTATCACCACACAGATTCAGGAACCTAGGGAGGTGGCAACTGACAAGGGAAAATTCTAGACAGCTAATTGTGGGGTGGAGTTGGAACTCCTGGAAGCTGCTTCAGGATGTAAGGCAGGGAGATCATGGGCTTCAGCGCTCACCACAAGCAGAACTGACCTCTGAGCATCAAGTGGGAATGGGGAAACTCACCTCAACAAGTCCCTGCTACATGGACATTAACATCTCCTTAGTCCTGGGGCTGGAATGTTGCTTCCTTCTTGTAAGCTGTTCAGCTCTGGGGAGTAGAACTGGAGAGGGCCATGGGTTCTCTGAGGAGCAGCTACCCAGGTAACCATATCACCCCTTCTCAATGTTCAGGGACTCCAAGGCAAACAAGGGAGGGTACAGAATCAATACCTCTGTGAAATGAGTATAATAATAGTATCACTTACAAGGAGAATAAAAGAATTGATATGTGTAAATGGCTTAGAAAAGTGTCTGGCTTATAAAAAGTCTATCATAAGGGTTAGCTAATAGTATAACTATTATTACCTGGAGAAATAATGTATTAATCTACTGTGGTCATCAACTATAACTTTTATAAACATACAATGTAAGTAATGAGCAGGGCACAAAATTGTTGGTATCCAGAGAACATCAAGGGTGTTTAATATCAGGAGATGGCAGAGTCCAAGGAGTTAAGCAACTGTGAGAAAAAGTTCCAGATTGGGTTGGGGACAGGGAAAGAAGAGACTGATCAGAAAGGTATAACGAATAGATCTCCTAGCACAAGGTGACTAGAGAGAATTAGCAGAAAGGAGCATATCCAGAACCCAATGCTAAACAGGGTTTGAAATTGCTGAATCAATGTGTTTGGATTATTTGTAGATGGCTGGTTTGTTGGCTGATTTTCTGACTGACAAGAGAAAAAAATGATTTGGCTTGAAAATTCACCATGACCTATTTATAGGACTATATAAAATTGTTCTGAAAATACACTTTTTGTGCTGCTGGTTTAAGAAAGAATAGAGCTTTGTGTAATTGGTGAGGACATGCTTTGAATGATAGGTTCTGTGGATAGATTAGATCTAGATATATATAAAGTCCGGAGTGAGCTGAGAGACTTAGAGAAATGGATTAAGTGAGACATGGTTATAATTAAGTCAATCAGATTTAGTGTGAATAAAAAATGAGGGAATTTAGAGGATAAATATCTGTGATCAAAAAATGAGCTACTAGAGGTTAACAACAGAACAGAGGTGACTAGGTCCAGGATACGGCCATGAGAGAGGCAAAGTAGAATTGAATTAAACTTCATTGGAATTGAAGATCAGAAAATATGATGTAAGATCATCAAATGGATGACACATATAGAAACTGAGCTGAATTTGGAATGCTTACATATTTTTCCCAGATATCAGTGCCCGTTTCAAATATTTAGCAAAAATACACACATAAAGGAGATTGTTATTTTCCATTTTAAACTGGGTTTGTGTTCTGGGATATCTTCAGTCAGATTTTCCTTTTTAAATTTTCAGCATTCTTAACACTCATTATAGATTTAATGATAATCTCTCTCTCTCAACAAATATATGAAAATTAGAGTTTGTGTTTATTATAATTTATTATTAATTTATTATAATTGCACTTATTATAATTGTATTTATTGTAATTGTGTTTTTCTTTTTGTTTTTTAATTAAAGTTTACTGGGGTGACAATGATTAGTAAAGCTACATGGGTTTCAAGTGTACAATTCTGTAAAACATCATCTATCTATCACATTGTGTGTTCACTACCCAGAGTCAGTTTCTCCTTCCATCATCATATATTTGATCCCGTTTACCCTCATCTACCACCCCTGTCTCCCCTTACTCTCTGGTAACCACTAAACTATTGTCTGTGTCTATGAGTTTTGTTTCTTTATTTGTTTGTCTTGTTCCTTTGTTGCTTTCAGTTTTATATTCCATATATCAGTGAAATCATATGGTTCTTGACTTTTTCTGTCCAACTTATTTCACTTGGCATAATAATCTCAAGATCCATCCATGTTGTCTCAAATGGCACTATTTCATCTTTTCTTATGGCAGAATAGTCTTCCATTGTGTATATATACTACATCTTCTTTATCCAATGATCTATTAAAACACACTTTGGTTGTTTCCATGTCTTGGCCACCATAAATAAAGCTGAAATGAACATTGGAGCACATATATCTTTATGGATAAATGTTTTCAGATTTTTTGGGTAGATACCCAGGAGAGGAATTGCTGGGTCGTATGGGTAATTCTATTCTTAAATTTTTGAGGAACCTCCACACTGCCTTCCATAGCAGCTGCCCCAATCTGCAATCCCACCAACAGGGTACGAGGGTTCCTTTTTTTCCATAGCCTCCCCAACGTTTGTTATTATTTGTCTTGTTGAAGATAGCTATTCTAACCGATGTGAGTGATATCTCATTGTGGTTTTTATTTGCATTTCTCTGATGATTAGTGATATTGAGCATCTTTTCATATATCTATTGGCCATCTGTATGTCCTCTTTGGAGAAATGTCTATTCAGATTCTCTGCCCGTTTTTTCATTGGGTTGATTGTTCTTTTGTTGTTGAGTTGTATGAGTTCCTTATATATTTTATTAAAAACCCAGAAATAAGTCCACATAAATGTGGACAGATAATTTTCAACAAAGGAGCCAAAAACATGCAATGAAGAAAAGAAAGCCTTTTCAAAAATGGTGCTGGGAGAATTGGAAAGCTACGTGCAAAAGAATGAAACTAGACTGCTATCTGTCACCATAAACCAAAATTAACTCAAAATGGATCAAAGACCTAAACATAAGACCTGAAACAATAAACTGCATAGAAGAAAACATAGGCACTAAACCTATGGACCTTGGGTTCAAAGAGGATTTTATGAGTTTGACTTCAAAGGCAAGGGAAGTAAAAGCTAAAATAAATGAATGGGACTATCAAACTAAAAAACGTCTGCATAGCAAAAGAAGCCATTGACAAAATGAAGAGGCAACCAACTGAATGGGAGAGGATATTTGTAAACAATGTCTCCAATAAGTGGATAATATCCAAAATATATAATTGTGTTTATTAACTATTGTTCTCAAGTAGGCCACACCAAGAATACCTCACATCTTTCTCAGAAAGACATATTTCATATCATTGAAACTAATGAAACAGGAAATATTTGCAATGTTTCCATGAGAAATATTTGCCCACAATTTTTTTTCGGCTGTGCAACAACTTTATATAAAAGTCTTGCTGAGGAGGATATACTTTACATGGGGACATTGGGAAGAAATTGTGTTTTAAAAAATGGAGGCTATAGTTTTCTGCAACAAGAAAACAGGAATTATGTAACTTGTATTTTTAAAAACACTAGGAATTTTGAAGTATGAAACATAATATATTTTTGTATTCCACATCTCACATGAAGTTTTTCCATAATAAATGGAAATCAGCAAATCCCAATACCCTACATATATAAACACACATTTTAGTTTACTCTACCACAAATACATTTGCATTGTGTGTAGAACTCATTGTAACATAAATTTTATGCCTTTTAAAATAATCATTTAGTCATGTATTTTTTCCCAGTTTAGCCAAAATAATCATTCTATCTATCTTTATTTGTCATCTATCTATCTATCTATCTATCTATCTATCTATCTATCTATCATCTATCATCTTCTAACTTGCGTGTTTCTTTAGGAAAAAATGCTATTTCATTTTTCTTGTTTTTTGAAAGTCTTCAGTTGTTTTACTTTTTGACACAATGAAAATGCCAGCAGTGGAGCCACAGAAATAATATCTCATTTATTGTAGAAAGGGAAATCAGGTTTCCATAAGGTTGGTCACATGGACTGAATGTGTGATAGATCAAAGAAAAAACCCTCTAAAACTAACATATGCACACACACACACACACACACACACACACCTGCAACAAATCCACAATGTTAATTTCTAGCCATGTGATAGTTTACATTTAGTAGATTATTCCTGCATATGATGAACTTATGATTTCTTATTATATTTCAGAACTTTGTATTAATAATTATTCCCTTCAATTTCTTAACACACTAACCATATTTTGACAAGTCATTAACATTTTCCATGAGTATTTATTATAATGTAAAATATGTCTTAGTTATCCACAAATTTAAGTTTCTTCTTGGAGAACAGGAGAAATTTGTCTTTTCAACCAAGGTCAATAAAGTAATGAAGTTATTATATAGATGTCACCGCTGCCAATCATCTCTGCATTAGCAGCATTATTAAAAAGATTAGAATAGCTCCTTCTGTTCCCCTTCAAAGCACATACTGGGATGTGGATCAGGAATACATACACAACACCTAGAAGAAATATGTATTTGTGCTATTCTTAATATGCTAAAGAAAAAGTTATCTGGCACAGTAAGTAATTTGGGAAAAGCATCTTGATCTCAGTGAGTGTATTATTCTTGTTTTTTTTTTCAAAATAATACACATAAAGTGAGAATTCTTTCTGTTCCTCTCTTCACTAACACAGACTCCTCCAAAACAGCTATTTTTCTTATCAATTTATCATGTTTTTACACACACATGAATTAATCGATATTCTCATGTGATTAATTTTTTTACAAAAGGTTTTATTAATTATGTGTGTATATATATGTATATGTATATGTATATGTTTGTACATCTATGAGGTCTGACAATTAAGTTCACAAAGTTGTTCCAACAATGTTGCTAACCTTTTTTTGATATCAGAGAGATTGTTCATTATGAGTTTGTACCAAATGGACAGTTAAACAAGTTTACTATTTGGAAGTGCTAAAAAAGACTGCATAAAAAAGTAGGACAAGACGGTATAGAGGCTGGACCACTGCATTGTACACCTGAAGCTGAAGCTGAATAATATTGTATGTCAACTATAATTTTATATATATATATATATGTGTGTGTGTATATATATATATATATATATATATATATATATATATATAGTCACAGTATGTGGAGTATAGTGTGGAGAGTGGAGTCTATGGAATTGTAATAGATATGTATGATGTCGGAGGGGCAGTGGATTGGGGGAGCAGGGTTTGTGAGAGGTGAAATGTATAACTATTGCATTGTTTAGTACACCTGAAACTAATTTTAAAAAATAAAAGTTAGACGACCTGAACATTTCGCCAACAATTCATAGCTCTTGCATCACGACAATGCACCAGCTCACAAGGCACTGTCTGTGAGGGAGTTTTTAGCCAGTAAATGAATAACTGTATTGGAACACCCTCCCTACTCACCTGATCCGGTTCCCAATGACTTCTTTCTTTACCCAAAAATAAAGGAAATATTGAAAGGAAGACACTTTGATGACATTCAGGGCATTAAGGGTAATATGACAACAGCTCTGAAGGGCATTCCAGAAAAAGAGTTCCAAAATTGCTTTGAAGGGTGGACTAGGTGCTGGTGTGGGTCTATAGCTTCCCAAGGGGAGTACTTCAAAGGTGGCCATAGTGATATTCAGCAATGAGGTATGTAGCATTTTTTTCTAGGGTGAGTTCTTGAACTTAATTGTTAGATCTCATACACACACATATCCTTAAGCAACTATCATAATAGGTCATTTTGTTTTAAACTGCAAAATATTCCATAATATGGACAGATCCTAACTCATTTAACTACTTATCTATTGATGGCCACTTAGTATTTTATTTTTTAAAATCTTATTCCAAATATTGCTGAAGTAAAAATTTATCTTCAAGTCTTTGTGTTCATGCACAACCAACAGAGGATTAATTTAGGGCAGTGCTAAGAGTTGAAATTTCTGAGTGAAAGAGCATGTTCACGTTAAGTTGACACATATAACGAAATAGCCAACAAAATATTATACAATTTTGTTTTAAGTTACAACATCTAGAGTACGAAAATATGTGTTCTCTACATATTTATCAAACGTCCTAACTTTGAGGTGATGAGCTCTCCCTCCTTCCCTGGACCATCTTTGGTGATGAAAATGTCTGGCTTTAGGGTAACCATCTCATCGGCACTGACCCCTTTATTATTTTCTTTGAGGAAAGATTTGGATTAGTCCCTGGCGAATCTGCTTGGTCTTAACACTGTAGATAATGGGGTTGAGCACAGGAGGCACCAGAAGATAGACATTGGCCAGGAGTAGACGGACAGCAGGCATGGCATGCTTCATGAAGCGGTGCACCAGAGCCACGCTGATCATAGGCACATAGTACACAAGGACTGCACAGATATGTGATACACATGTGTTGAGGGCCTTCCGCCGTCCCTCCCCAGAGGTAATGCCCAGCACTGTGTAGAGGATCAGCGCGTAAGAGATGACGATGAACAGCGAGTCCAGACCAAAAGTGGAAGTCACAATGCAGAGCCCTAGAATGCTGTTGGGGCGAGTGTCCCCACAGGGCAGTTGGATTAGGTCTGAGTGAAGACAATAGGAGTGGGAGAGGACATTGTGGCCACAGAAGGGCAGGCGCTTCAGGAGAAAGGGCAGTGGGAACATGAGTATCACACTCTTCAGTCCAAGTGCAGCACCGGTACCAGCAATTCGGGGCAAGGTCAAGATGGCAGTGTACCGCAAAGGATTATAGATGGCCACAAAGCGGTCCACAGACATTGCCAGCAGAACTCCTGATTCCATGATGGAAAATGAATGTATGGAGAACATCTGCAAAAGACAGGCTTCAAAGCATATCTCATTGGCACCGAAAAGGAAGATGCCCAGCACAGTAGGCAGTGTAGAAGCAGAGACACCAAGCTCTGCCCAGGCCAACATAGCTAGGAATAGGTACATTGGCTGGTGTAGAGAGGTGTTTTTCTTGATCACTGCCAGGATCAGGCTATTGCCCACAAGGGCCACCAGATAGGTGGAGCAGAATGGGAAGATAAACCAAGGGTACAGGGCCTCCAGACCAGGGAGACCAGTCAGAAGAAAATATTTTGGGGTGAATTGACTGCTGTTGAACATTTTCCTATATGTAGAGTCTGGGAACTTTGACCTAGGCAGGTCCCAGAGATGCAACCTAGAGTGAGACACATAAAGGTTAATGGAGTTTGAAAAGGACCCTCAAATATCTCTGCCTATTACTCTCTGCCAATTTATCTCTCTTCTCACACCCATGACCTGTTCCATTTGGTCTTCGATACTAAACAAAAATGTTGAGTCATGACTTGCAGATAGACATATCTCCAGAACAAGGGGATCTGGTAGAAAACGAATCCCCATACTGATTTCACTGTGTATATTTGGTAGGAGCTGAATGTTTCTAATGTCTCTATCAAGAGATGGTATTGTGTTGTCTAAAGAAGACATTGGAAAGACACTGACATAAAGAAAGTCATAATCTATCAGACATTCTATAAATTCCCTGTTAGAGCATGTTGGATTTGAAGTGACTGATGGGCACAGAGGTTAAGAATAAAATTACTTCAATGTTGGTATAGAATTGCTCAGGAGATAAAGATTCTAAATGCCATTCTTGCCACTCCAAGCAGCCCCCAAGACTGCTCTCCATTGGAGACACAGAATTATCTAGCTTTACCTAGATTAAACATCTCTAAATGGGTTCAGTTCTCCATGTTCATTCCACACCCTCCGGGGTGATCACTTTGGTTTTTACATATGGTGGGGAAGCATGTAGAAAAAAGTCAATGTTATAAAGGCTAATGAAAAGAAATATTTTGCCCGCTGGAATTCCTATTAATGGCAAGAAGTATTCTTCCCATTGGAAAATTTCTCTCCTATTGTCAATCAACACACTGCAGCATGGTTAATCAATGCTTACTGTGTGTATGGGTACAATGGGCGTGTCCTCGAGTATGGTCTCTCAGGTCATGTTTTTGAAACTGCAGAAATAACGACAACAATTTTTATCCAGGGTGCCCCACCTCAATAGTGCTGATGCTTTCTGGAACCCTGCCTCAGAAGGCAACCTGAATCTTTTTACATTATCCAAGAGAAATATATCTGTTAAGGAGAGAAGCTCACCAAGAAGATGTGTCTAAGAGGAAACCTCCACTCCTCAGGATGGAAGATCAATCAAAAAGTCTGTGTTAAGAAAAAATATGAGAGAGGGGAAAAAATATCTCTCATTATAAGGAAAACAGATCTGCTTTACCACTGGAACCAAACAAAAAAAATTATGACCTACGCGAAATCTATTGGACATGAGGAAGCTGGAGGTGCTGGAAGGTGGGGTTACAGTTGAATCTGCAAACGTGATTTTAAACTCTTGATTGCTACTTTCTAGTGCACTATTTTTTGAGCTTGACTTTTTAAATCTGTAAAACAGAAATAATCATGTATATAATAAATATAATATTATATTAATAACATAATAATGTGTATAAAAGAGCCTTATAAACTCTGCAATAATCCCAGCTATAAGAAATTTTGATCTTCAGTGAAGACCCACTTCTCACTGAGGGATAAACTTTAGTGATGACATAAGGGTTCCTTGATTAGGAATCACTTATGCTGCTGATACTCTGAGCTTGATCTCTTTTCTAATTAATATTTGGAGTACATTGTCACTTTCAACTCAACACTTCCATGCCTCGATTCAGCATATTCATAATCCAAGTCATTTACTTTCTGTCTTTAGTGCTTAAAATTTCCTTGAATCATAGAGAGCATTATTTATTTACAATTGTGTACCTTGTTTATTGTTCCCAGATTTCAGGTTATGAATTGGAAATTCAGAGCACTGTGCATGAAAGTTAGGAATGCAGACTCGGTTTAGATTGCCACAGTTGGAATCCTGGCTTAGTCACTCTCTGTCTGGCTCTCCATGTCCCCATCTTTAAAGCAGAGATAATTATAATATGTAGCCCCATAAGCTTGTTATTGTGATTTATCTCCTTAACTTGACTTCTTTATAAATCCTGACACACCCTAACTTGTTTTTCCCTCCTGGTCATTCTTGTGATTTGTTTTAGTTATTGTTGTTTGTTTTGCTATTTTACCCTTTCCTTTCATAAGCACTTTGGCACTCAATTCAATTAAAATTTATATTTTAAAATAAATACAACTTTCACCATTGTTTTATAACATCTGGCTCAGATGTCAATTCTGTGATGTCTTTCCTCATGCATGTGTGTGGCTAATCACTTTCTACAGCAGCCTCCCACAGCACTTCCCTTTAATCTAAGTTGTTTATGTGACTTTTCCTAGTTGTTTGTAAGCTCTTCCAAAGATGATCTACAGTCTGTATTTTAAGCATATCACCACCAGGGCTTAATAAATGGGCAGGGAGAAAGGGGGCAGGGGTGGCAGAAAAGAAGGTACATACTAAACACATAGTGTTATTATTCTAGGCTGGGAGTTTTGGGAGAAAAGTGCTTTGTCTTCTTTTATCACATGAGAGCTTCTTTGAGGACAGAAAAAATAATGTAGTATTCTTTTAATTCACTGTATATGAGGAGCTGTTATTGAAGGAAGTCAGAGATTGATGCTAATGCATAAGATGTGAAGGATAAATGGGAAATATAAGGAGAAGTTAAAGTCTGATGTTTGGTAGGGAAAAAGGCAAGTGAGTAAGAAAAAGAGAAATGCATTGATTTAGTACCATAGATCAGGCCCTCTGGAAGGGTGCACTGTGCATGTTACCTTTGTACACATCACATTATTTATCCTCAAAGTACTCAAAATGACCTAACCATACCCATTTTACAACTTGGGAGAGTGGGAAGTTGGCATTTCAAGTGACTTGCCACAGTCGAATAGCAAAGCTCAAAGTTAGGAGAGAAAGGAAGCCTGAACAAAAGCCATGCAAGGAAGCCCATGAGAACAAATGAGGTGGATTAGATGAGGCTGGGCCAGCCAGAGAGAGAAATGAGGGCTGAGTGAAAAGCACAGGTCATTGAGGAGTTGGCTTTAAGAGTGACCAGGCCCTAAAGGTTATGTAGCTCCCAGCATGGGATGGAGGGGACAAGACCTATCAGTATGGAAGTTGAAGGAGAGGAGGGTAAATATGCCTAAGAAATGAAGATAGATTGAAAAACAGAATTAAATATCTAGTTTGAAAAGAAGTAGATTTGGGGACAAAATGGAGACTTCTTTGACCCAGATTTCCTTAATAAACAGAGGAGATGGGTAAAATACACCCCAAGTGTTCCTCAGCCACAGTAGGCATTCTGGACAAAAGTTTATGTCCTCCAGAGAGAAGGAGTCTTTCACGACAAGAGGAAAGGGAAAATAAAATGTGTGCTGGAAATGAGATGAGCAAAAACCCCTGGTTCAGCTCACCTGAACAGATTTTTCATCCTCTTGATCCCATAGGCTAGACTTCTGGGCAAACCCCACTCCTCTATGAAGGCCCACCTGCCCTTCAATGTATTTGGTCTCAGGCCTGGTCTCCAGCTCACTACCTAGAGGCAAGAGTGAACTGGTCTTATTTATTATGACTCCAGAACTAGCCCTTTCCCTCCCCCAGTTTTGCTAGTCAATCCTCTGGGCAACAAGGACAAATCAGTCACAGAGGACCATGCTGCCCCTGGGTCTGCAGGAATAATTGGGCCAAGAGCAGAGTATCCCACGAGATTCTTTCTGGGAACCACAAGACAAATTCTAAGAAAATATAGAACAAGATGATGCATGTGTGTGCGTATGTATATGTATATGCTTTTCTATGCATATGCAAGTGTGTGTATTTATGTAAATGTACATGTGAACACATGCATGTGTGTGTGTGTGTGCAGGTATTTGCATAACCATGCTCCTTCTTGTAGAATTTTGTTTGCAAGTTTGCATGAATCTATGAGCATGCGTATCTTCTCACAAATACATTTACCACTGAATGTATATTCATGTAGGTGGTGATATGACCAAGTAATGTCCTTGAGTTGTTAGCCTAAGGAAAGAATCCACAGATTTGACTAAAGATCCAGCTAAGTGTACATTCACATCTGTGTATGTGCATGCATGTATTGTGTTTCTCTACATGCATATGTACTTTTATAATATTATATATCTGTTTGAAGATCCTTCTAAAATACTCTGATAATTGTTTTATATCCTAAACCTTTATGGTCAGGGACATTTCTGTGCCTTATGGGCACAGGCACAAATTGCCTTGCACTGAAACTGGGAAAGTATGATCTAAAGGACCTTTTGAATTTGTACCTTTTACTCAGATATCAATATTGTTTCATGAGGTTAGTGACTCATAGACATACCTCTGTCATATGCCATCTACAGATTTGACGCATTCTCAATCTCAGTATTATAATCTAGGCTTTTATGTTTCTCCCAACTAGATTTTCCCTGTTGTTTGGGCTCATTCACTGTGTCACCCCCGGTCAGAGTCCAGGTCATGTTGCACTTTGCATTGACCTTTCCTGAATGACCCACAGAACTTAAGTCAAAACACCTGATTCCACTGGTTTTTTGTTTGTTTGTTTGTTTTACTTTTTAATTGTGAATGCATGAGTGGTCTCTCAACTTGTTTCCTCTCCTAAAAATTGGAATGATTGTACTTGCTTCAAATGGCAAAATAAGAAAATTTAAAGATAAAACTTAATTGGACAAATAAAAAAATAGTAGACACTCAGAATAGTATTTGATTGTACTTCTTCATCACAAGCAGAATCCCACTGCCCAAGAAAGCATTCCTCGTTTCCTTTAGAATTAACCCTTGGCTTTCTCAACTCTCCTTTTCCTCTTGCCCTTGTTCCTGGACCTCTTTTGATATCTTGTTTAGGACCATGCACTGATGGTGCTAACGGCCCCCTGAGCCATCAGTCTGAGATCTAGTCCTAACCCCATTCTCCATAGACGATCATCTCGCCCAGCCTCCTCTGAGCTAGCATCCCCATACCTAGACCAGGCAGGTCTTTGCAACCAGAGTTGCCAGAGTGATTCTCTCATTTTAAGCCATTCAATTGCTCCTGTGTCCTGAATTGTCATTAAATTATTGAAAGCCTAGGTGTGTAAGACCCTCATGGCAGTGTCCTTGATCATGTAGCAGTATAAAGGCTCTTGAGTAAGATCCCTGACCTAGTCTGGTTGCCAGGGGAAATGCCTGTGGATTTCTCCAACATCAGCAATCTAGATTCATTTAGGTGATAGAAGTATTATACTTCTCATTGCCTTTATAAAATTTGTGTCATTTGTTTCCAAATATAGAAGTGATGGCTAAGCAACTACATTGGGATGAGGAAGACTTTTGGCAAATTGAATATATGCTCAGGACTCAGGTTTTCCAACAAAGTGTTTAGAAGTAAGGTTTCCTGTTCCTCCTCCATAGCTACCTCAACTTGCACCCTGAAAAGAATTCTGTTCTATTTGCCTAAAATTAAATAGAGATTAAATGATCTCTGTTTAATAACAGCTTAGATGTGTGAGCACTTATGTCCCAACTACAGCTTAAAGTCCCATCCTGAATCTGCCCTCCTGCTTTATGTAAACATGGCAATCTGTTAAACAAGAATTAGAACATGTTTTGTAAATGGGAATCAAGAGAGGATAAATATGTCATGGACGAACAACAAGGTTAAGATCTGACGCAAACACATTTCATAACAGCAAGTTATTTTAACTTATTTTATTTCTCTGGCTGCTCTCCAATCACCCTATTTCAGGGGCCTGGCTGGAGGAAGACATTGTTATTTCAATATTCTTTACAATGTTTGTTTAAGTGACAGCTCTTAGAAATATTTGCCAACTGCTATTAACTTGTTATGTGCTTTATGTGCATCCTGATTTTGTGGGTGAAGAACCTGGGTTTTAGGATCAGCAAATCTAAACCCATGCTAACGTATTCTTACAATGGTAATCAAAATCACAATTAAACTATTAATTTATTCTTATTTCATTAATTACATGTTGAAATAAAACATTATAGCAACTCACAGTATTGGAGTATGTTATTCTTATCTCTGCTTTGATAAGCTAGAACTCCCTGTATTCACCTGTCTATCTCTCCAATCTTGGGGGCAGCATCTGGCCCTCTCTTATAGATATAAGAAGAGTTTTTCATTTTTCATTCTGTTCAGCTTTTTATTTTTTGTTAGGATAGAGTGACAACTTTCTAACTCCTTAGATGTGGAAACAAAAACCAGAAATCCTCTCCTCCATTCTTTAAATACTCTCCTCCCATGGGTTTGATGACCTTATGTTGTTGTACCATTCTTTTTTTTTTTTTTTTAAAGATTTTTATTGGGGAATTAGGGGGATAGGAACAGTGCTGGGGAATTGGGGTAAGGGGAACAGACAAGTTGTTGTCGTTTTGTTCTTCAATCTAGTTGTGGAGGATGTCGCTTCACTGGCCCAAGTTGGCACTGTTGTACCATTCTTTTTATCTCATTAACCGTCTGTCCCTCTAGCCTCCTTTGCTAAATTGCACTCTTCTAATGAAACTATAAATGCTATGGTATTTTAGCACTCTATTCAGGAAAATCTCACCTTTCTTTACTTACTTTCCCTAAATGCTATTTCCATTTTCATAAATTTAAATACCTCCTATATGCTGATGACTCACAAAATTATATTTCTAAGCTCCAAACTCAAACATCCAAATAAAGATGGACCTCACCCTTTGATGTCTTACAGATATCTCAAAACTAACATGCTAATTATAATGTTTTAAATCTTATTCCCTAGTTCTATTTCTCCACAATGTCAATTTTTTTTCATCCCATTAAATTGTATCACCATCCGCTTACTCAAGCGGAAGTCTGTGCATCATCTTTCATTTGTCTCTTTCCTCTCTGCACATATGCATATCAAGTTCTATTTTTAATCCTGCTTTTTATTAAAGTATAGTTGACATACAATATTAAATGAGTTTCAGGTGTACAACATAGTTATTCAATATTTTTATATATTACAGTGATCACAATAATTCTAGTAACCATATGCCACCATACAAAGTTATTATCCATGTGACTTATAACTGGAAGTTTCTACCTCTTATTCCCCTTCACCCTTTTCACTTACCCTCAACCCTCTCTCCTCTGGCAACCATCAGTTTGTTCTCTATACCTATGAGCCTGTTTGTTGATTTGTTTTATTTTTTAGATTCCACATATAAGTGAAATCATAAGGTATTTGTTCTCTTCTGTCTGACTTATTTCACAGCATAATACTCTAAGTCAATCCATGTTGTCACAAATGGCTAGATTTCATTCTTTTTTATAAACTCTGACTAAAGCAGATGAACAGGGAGTAATTGTAAAAAGAAAGGTGTGGAAATGGAAGGTTTTACCAAGAACATTAATTTAGGCAAAGGAATAAAAATCCAGTATTTGGGAGCATAGATGAACCTGAAAAAAAGATCACTAGGAAAGTTTTGGAGTTACAAAAGTATAATTCACCACTGCTTCACAACTTGCAATCAAAATATTTCATAGTCTGTCACTGAGAAATCAAGGCTCTCATAAGAGAACTTCATCTTCCTCCTCTGCTACCAACACATTTATATTTGAATACTACCCTGCCTCTTTTCTTCCAGGAGACATGACATCATTTCTCTTATCCAAAAATTAATCTACCATGTGTTTTTATGAGAGTTGACACCCTGGCTTCTTTTGTGGATTTGTGTGTGTGTGTGTGTGTGTGTGTGTGTGTGTGTGTGTTTTAAATAATTTTAAGTTAAATTTATGGGGGTGACATAGGTTACTAAAGTTATTTCTATAATACATCATCTATATATTGCATTGTGTCATCTGTGGATCTTGACTCACCAATTTCTCCTCCTTTTTCCTCTATCTTTCTCCTCTTCTTCTATATTTGCTTTTCATTATTAGCATGTAAACACTATTAGATTACTCTCATTATTTTTGGCCATCATATTATTCACCTTTTATCAGTCTATATATTTTTCTTCTTTTTTAAAATCTAATTTTCTTAAATGGATATTTCATATTTGTAATTATTGGGTTGTCGGGAAAGTCATGACACATTTTTGCAAGGAAAAACAGAAAAAATATGTTATAACTTTTCTGACAACTCAATATTATTTTTAAAGAAATTAAGGTTATTGAACATAGGAAGCAATAAATGTGTATAGCAGAAATTAAGTATATTTGTACAATTGGACAGTTGAAGGAAAATGAGGAAAAATATGGTAGGGTCTCAGGACTTATTTCTGTCTCAGACTATGATATGGACAATGAGAGCGGAAAAAAAAAAGCAACATTGGAAAGTTCCTTTTAGATGTACAATAAAGCTATCCTTGATAGATGGATATAATAGAAATATTTTATTGTGATGAATGGTGGTAAACTTATTACTTAATCCAAAAAATATGAAGTGATGATTGAACTTTCCACATCATCAGAGTAATTAACCCTAATTAAATTACTATAGAATTAGAGTTCCAAAGGATCAGTAGAGGACAAAACACAAAATTATATTGAAAATGCAAACATTTATGTAAATAATAATCATTCTTTTTTAATGTAAGAAAGTAATGATTACATATTTATAAATAGATACATAAGTAGTAACAAGCATCAACTTTATTTAATTCTAACATTAGAGTCAATTCATGATGTACAATCAATTGATCAAACTAAAAGTAAGTAAACAAAAATTGTTTTGTCATAAGAGGGTTCTAAAAAGAACGTTTCACTCATTTCTTATTTTGAATAACATGGTTCATCCCCAATATCTCATTGCATCTTCCCCAGTGAAACCACCTCGAGGATGGCACTTCGGATTTGCTGGGTCTTGATGCTATAGATAACAGGGTTCATCAGGGGTGGGAAGAGCACAGAGACAGTGCTCATGAGGATGTGCACCAGGGGTGAGCTGTGGCACCCAAATCTGTGCACAATGGACAGGCCTAGCACAGGCACATAGAAGCAGAGCACAGCCAGGATGTGGGAGACGCAGGTGTTGAGGGCCTTGAGCCTCTCCCCTGCAGAGGCAATGGTCTGCATGGTGCAGAGGATGACAGTATAGGAGAGCAGGATGAAGAGAACATCAGAACCCATGGCTAGTATGATGATGCACAGCCCAGAGAGTCTGTTTTACTGTGTATCAGAGCAGGCCAGGTGGATCATGTCCTGGTGAAGGCAGTAAGCATGGGACAATGCCCCAGGGAGGCAGTAGTCAAATTTCAACAGATGCAGTGAGGGTGCAGTAATGATGGCAGCACTCTGCATGCCCATAGCAACCCCAGCCAATGCCACACGAGGACCTGTGAGCACAGATGTGTACTGCAGTGGAAATCGGATGGCCACCAGGTGGTCCAGAGCCATAGCAAACAGCACAGCTGACTCCATGAAGGAGAAGGAATGTAGGAAGTGCTGTTGCAGAACACAGGTCACGAGGCCCACCACCCAGGCATCAAACCACAGCACACCCAGCACTGAGGGCAGCGTGGACATGCATAGGCCCAAGTCTGTCACAGCCAGGATGGCCAGGAAGTAGTACATGAGCTGGTGGAGGGAAGGGTCAGTTCTCACCAGATGCAAGATGGTAGCATTTCCCAGGAGGGCCATGAGGTATCCTACAAAAATGGGCAGTGAGATCCAGTGGTGAGCCCATTCCAGGCCTGGGAAGCCTGTCAGCAGGAAGTAGAGAAGCTCAAGTTGGCACTTGGTAAGGTGGATATCCTCATTCCCAAGGGGTCTATTCACTCTGAGAAAGGTGGCAGTATGATTGAAGATCACTAGGCCAGTAAGCATGAGCTGTCCCGCTATCACTGGGTACCAACCCCCTGCTGGCTGGTCTGGCTTCTCTGCATGCTCTGGAACTCAATGACCTCTCAATGAACCGCTTCCTCACAAACAGTCTGTCCTTTTCCTGCTTCCCCCTCGCCCTTTCTCTCATTCCCATTTAATCCTTTACTTACGTCAATGACATTAAGCCTCAACAAAGGCTTTCTCTACTCTTGTTCTTGACCAGCTAGTGAAAGATAGGTGGGTTTTTTTTCTTCTCTTAGAAAAATCTATACAGCTCAACTTAAACAGCATGTGCGGATTTTTAAAAAGTTTGTGTCTTCCAAATTGTCTTCTTTGTATGACCTCTTCAAGCATTTTGTATAGGACAAATTATCTCTAATTTTCTAAGAAAATTGAGGATGCCTGTAGAGTAGCCTCATCCAATCTGCTTTATATCCTTATTGTCATTATGTGATCAGAAGAGGTACCTGGTTCTCTCCTAACTCAACCCTTCTCAAGGAACCCAGACTTACTATCCAGTATCTCATGTCTCAGCCATCTTCTCAGGTTCCCTGGGAATCTCATTTGTGTTCTCACAAAGTCATACTAATTTATCCTATGTAGTCTATATATTTAAAGCTGCTATCTTCACTCTAAATTCTGAGATTTCTTTCTTTTCAACTCTAACTTCAGAGTGTACTGACATGCCTGCTCCTTTGTTTTCTTTCTTTTTCTTCTTTTTTTTTGGCCTTTACATTTTCAAAGATATCTCTCTCCGAGCAAATGAATAAACTGATAGGAAGCTGAGGAACTGAGAGGGGATGCGTAGGGGCAGCAGGAGAAACAGAGAGAGGGAGAGGCAGACTAGGAGGTTCGAGAAGAGAAAATCTCTTGTGAGACAATAGGAGAGGGAGGGCTGGGCAGCAGAGAAGATGGGGAATGGAAGAGGTGGTCAGACACCAAGGGGCTGATATAGGGAATCATGGGGAAGAGAGGGAGGATGAGGTATTGCGAAGCCTGAGGAGGAGGCCAGAGAAATTCCCACAGCTTTTTGTTCACTCCTCTCATCTCAAGGCCATTGGGCAGGGAGGAGTCCATCTAGTTCTGTGGCCCTCTAGGCATAGATTCTTTAGGCAGCATCATGTAGTGGTTAAGGAAGTAGTTCTGGAATGAGATCTGCATTCAAAGCATAACTCCAATATTTATGAACTATGATTTTACAAATTACTTGCTTGATCTTAGTTTTCTCACTTGAAAAATTGAGACAATTATTATACCTGCTTTGTAGGCTATATAGTAATTTATATACAACTCTAAAGGTGGTGCAGTTAGAACCATACACCCAATAAATGTAGATTATTATTATTTGTGGTTTCTAACACTACCTTCTTACTGAAAGTTCTCCATAACAATTATCTACCATATGACAGCTACAGACCTTCCCTGCATGTCTGCAGGGGGCTCTAAGGGACAGTCAGTACGTTATCTGACAACAGTGAGAGTAAGAAATCTAGGGTTGGGAGCTCTGAGCTCGTTAGTATTTTTCAAATAGCCACCGACATATGACTTGGTGAAGCGGCCAAACCCCTTTGCTCTGCATCTTAGCTTCATTCTGTGACAGATTTTATGCATTCTCTGCTTCTTTTCCAGGGGAACTATTTGGTTTAATGGGACTGTGGAAAGTAGCGCTCTAAGTGTTGGAAGCTGAATAAATTGGGGTAGAGCTGTTGAGATTATATAACTCCTTGCCTGCTGCACCCTGTACCACTCCACTTCAAAGTGCAGCCCAGTAACAAATTCTGGTCTCTCTTTCCAACCAAAAAGATCATGGTGAGATACAATAGAGCAGCAGCTCTAACCACAGACTGGCCATTGTCCTGGAAGCGGCCCTATCCCCTAACCCTACTTATAGATCTGCTAGATAAGAGGTATCAGAGAGGTCATTGGATTGGCTGCCTCTATCCATAAACCAAAGGACCTTCAATAACTTACTGATCCCTTGCTGTCAGTAGCTTCTTTTCCAAGCCCTGCAACACTTCTCACTCCTCTCCCAGCCTCTTCTGCCTGGCTCAGGGTCTGCTGCACTGGCAATTATAAAGCTATCTGTCTTCCCTTGGGCCTTAGGCCCTCAGAGGAAACTCCTTAGATGGATGCAGACCTGACAAACACCAAAGAAGGATCAACATCCTCCCAGAACTTAGTTTTGGGGAGCCCCAGTTATCTTTCATAGAAACTTAGTGACCCATAAGTACTACCATGAGATATTTCAGCAGACCAGATTATCATTCATTTTCTTCTCTCACTATCTGCTATTATTACAAGAAAATGTATGAGTTGACCCTCAGTCCTTTCTGTGATCCTCTCTTTTCCCCAGTTAAGCCTCCCTTTGAAACTCTCCTTCCTACCGGGTAGTTATTCATGCTTATTCATTCAGCAAATATGTAGTGACTACAAGCTTTGGGCCATATACTTGCATGTAAAGATTAATAAGACACAGTATCTGCCTTTGAGAAAATAGTCATCTTTTCAGGGCCCAGGAACCTCTAAATTCCTAAGATAAGGATTTGAAAATTTTATTGATTAAACAGACTTAGCAAGTTTTCTGTTGGGCCTTGGAGCAGGCAGGAGGAGTAGTGGTTTATATACAAGCAGTGGGCCATTTCCTATGGCCCTGAGCTGTGAAGACAAACCCTCAGGAAGCACTTCCTGGTCATGGGAAATTTAATCTATGGCAGAGGGGGCAGGAGGACCCAGAGCACCTGAGCATAGGACAGTGCAATGAACACCAGGTCCAGCATCACAGTGAGCACCACCAGTGTCAGCCCATACAGATTGTTGAAGGCGGTGTCTGTGCAGGCCAAGAATATCACCTCCTGGTGTAGACAGAAAGAATGAGAGAGGACTCAAGGTCCACAATAGGGAAAAGTCTTCAGGAGGAGGACAATGGGAACAAGGGCCAGAGGTCCCCGGAAGATGCCAGCCAGGCCTGCTCTGACCACTTGCTGGTCAGTGATAATGACCGAGTACCTCAGGGGCTGGCAGATGGCCACAAAGTGATCAAAGGACATGACAAGGAACGCTAGGGTCTCCATGAAGGAAAATGGGTGGATGCAGAACATCTGAATTTAACAGTCTTCAAAGTAGATGCCATGGGAGTTGAATCAAAAGAGTCCCATAGTGGGCAACTTGGATATTGACAGTCTCAGGTCTGTGAGGGCCAAAAAGGATAATAGTTAGTAGTACATGGGTGTGTGGAAACAAGGGTTGGTCTTAATAGTTATCAGAATGAAAGAAATGTCCTGAAATGGCCACCAGGTACATAAGGAAAAAGGGAATGAAAATCCAGTGTTTCATGGCTTCCAATCCAGGAAAGCTGATGAGGTAGAATATGGGGTTAAACTGAGTGATGTTGACAGGAGCATGATTTGAGGACTGCGGTGATATTGGGCTGGCATTCTTCCTGGACTGACCTGAAAATAAACGAATATTTCCAGATATTAATTCTTCTGTGTCACTAACATTTACGCTGTAATAAGCAGACATGTCATCATCATCATCATCATCATCTTTGTACATCCTCTACTTCACTGTTATTATTTCCACCATCCTCACTACCTGATTGAAACTTTCTTTGATAGCACCCCCTTACAAGGTTTTCCTCGACATTTCTGTCATTTCTATTCCTTTTTAGACTCCTTTGCTGGTTTCTATTCATTGCTTATCTCTCCTTTTTAGTTTTTTATTAAATTTTTTTGGGTGACATTGGTTAGTAAAATTACATGGGTTTCAAGTGTACATTTCTATATTATATAATCTATACATTGCATTGTGTGATCACCGCTCAGAGTCAGTTCTCCTTCCATCACCATATATTGGATCCCTTTTACCCTCATCTACCACCCCCACCCCCCCTTTACCCTCTGGTAACCACTAAACTGTTGTCTGTGTCTATGAGTTTTTGTTTGTCTTGTTTGTTTGTTGCTTTCAGTTTTATATCCCACATATTTTATATCCCACATGAGTGAAGTCATATGGTTCTCAACTTTTTCTGTCTGACTTATTTCACTTAGCATGATAATCTCAAGAAACATCCATGTTGTTGCAAATGGCAATATTTCAACTTTTTTTATAGCCAAGTAATATTTCATTGTATATATGTACCACATCTTCTTTAACCAATCATCTATCAAAGGACACTTTGCTTGTTTCCATGTCTTGGCAACTGTGAATAATGCTGCAATGAACATAGGGGTACATATATCTTTTTGGGTAAGTGTTTTCAGATTTTTTTGGTAAATATCCAGAAAAAGGATTGCTGTGTTATCTCATAATTGTATTCTTAAGTTTTTGAGGAAACTCCATACTGTTTTCAATAGTAGCTGTATCAATTTACATTCCCACCAGCAGTGTATGAGGGTTCCTTTTTCTCCATACCCTCTCCAACACTTGTTATTCCTTGTCTTGTTGATAATAGCCATTGCAACAGGTGTGAGGTGGTATCTTATTGTGGTTTTGATTTGCATTTCTCCAACAGCTAGTGAAGCTGAGCATCTTTTCATATATCTGTTGGCCATTTGTTTATCTTCTTAGGAGAAATGTCTGTAGGTCCTCTGCCCATTTTATAATTAGATTCTTTGTTTTTTTGCTGTTGAGTTGTATGAGTATGTATGTATATTTTGGATATTATTCCCTTATCAGAGGTGTTGTTTGCAAATATCTTCTCCCATTTGGCTGGTTGCCTCTTTGGTTTGTTGATGGTTTCTTTTGCTGTTCAGAAGCTTTTAAGTTTGATATAATCCTAATTCATTTATTTTTGCTTTTACTTCCCTTGCCTTTGAGGTTAAATTCATAAAATCAATGTACAAAAATCCACTGTATTGCTATTAATATATGCTAACAATGAATTTTCAGAAAAAGAAATGAAAATATACAATTCCTTTTGCATCACAACAAAAAGAATAAAATTCCTAGTAATAAACTTAACAAAGGATGTGAAGGGCCTATACACTGAAAACTATAAGATACTATTTTTAAAAAATTGAAGAAAACACAAAGAAATGGAAAGATATTCTGAGTTCATGGATTGAAAGAATCAACATAGTAAAAGTGGCCATATTACCCAAAGCATTATACAGATTTAATGCAATCCCCATCAAATTTCCAATGACACAGCACCTTGAGCTGAGCGGTGTGACTAGACGTGGAGCTGAGCATACTGTGCCCTCCACAACTAAGATTGAAGGACAACAACTTGGCTGTTCCCCTTCCCCAATTCCCCAATGCTGTTCCTCTCTCCCAATTCCCCAATAAAATCTTTTAAAAAAGAGAAAAGAACAATGTGAGAAGTATCATATATTACAAAGCAACAATAATCAAAACAGCATGGTATTTGCAGAAAAACAGGCACACAGTCCAATGGAACAGAATTGAGAACCCAGAAGTAAACCCACATATATATGGGCAGATAATTTTTGACAAAGAAGCCAAAAACGTACAATGGAGAAAAGAAAGTCTCTTCAATAAATGGTGTTGGGAAAATTGCAAAGCCACATGCAAAAGAATGAAACTAGAATGTTATCTGTCACCATATACCAAAATTAACTCAAGATAGATTAAAGACCTAAATATAAGACTTGAAACAATAAATTGCATAAAAGAAAGTATAAGTGCTAAACTTATGGACCTTGGTTTTAGAGAGGATTTTATGAATTTGACCTTATTTCTTAATTATAGCCATTCACATCCCAGGAAATTTTCTGACCATATTCTTGGTTCCTTCTCAAGCAATATCATCAGTCTCATGACCATTTACCATCCATATGTTAACTAGTATCAGATATATCTCTGTAACTTTTCTTTTTTTATTTCTAGGCTCATATACATAGCAACATGCTGAGCATTTGCACTTACATGTTTTATAGTTATTTCAAAAGCATGACAAAAACTTAATTTATAATTACTTCCCTCAACAACATTTTTATTTATTTGTTTTTATCAACTTAGTAGTAGAAATGTGGACTTCAGAAGTAAGTTGAGGAAGAGAGAGAAATTTGAGAGATATTATTACACAAGTTGGATGATGAAACCTAAGAAGTAAGTGTAGAGAGAAGTTCCTAGTATTGAGTCCTAGGCAAATCTAAAATTTAGAGGCCAAAAGGAGAAGGTTCCACTAAAATAGATTAAGTGGAAAAAAAATGATAGGTAGGAACAAAATCAGAGGACTGTGGTCTTGTATGAGTTTCAAGAGAAATTAATCAATTCCACATAATGTTGCTAATGGATCAAGTTAATAAGGACTGAGCAGTGACCAAAGGATTTAACAATATGGAAGTCATGGCAGATCTTAAGAAGAGCAGTTTCAGTGGAGTGGTTGGGAAGAAAAATTGATTCTAGTGTGTTTGTGAGAGAAAGAGGTGGAGTGAGAGAACAGATGTACTAGGGCTATGTAGTCGGATTCCAGGCAGTGAGGAAGGCCATTTGAGGTTTATAAATTCAGAGTGGAACCAGTCAGCATTTAGGTGTGCTTTCAGTCACTGCAGTTATCTGCTCTAGTGCAGGAGAGAACTATGTAGAGAGTTGAATTGAACTAGATTGAAGTTAGGGTAGCTGGCATGAAGCTAAGGGTATATGTAAAGGAGTGATTCTGATTATGTACAATAGACAGTAACCTGGATAAAATGAAAAGTTAAAACATGAGAGAGTAAGAAACAGTGAAAATGGATCAGGGTTCTAGAATATGGAACAGCTCCTATTCAATCCCTTCCATCCATTCATCAAATATTTGTGTTACTCAGTTGGGATCCTGGTTTCCAAGACTTCATTTTGCAAGTGAAAGTAGTAAGTAAGGCACAATATGGGGAATCCACTTGCCTGAGGTCACTCAAACGTTTAGGGAAAGAGTCAGAATTAGAACGCAGACCACCTCCTTCCAAGATCACTGCTTTCCTTGACACCTGTACATTTTTCTCTACCTGATTTTTCTCTCTTTCTTCTCATGTGACCCTCTAATACCCAACTCTGAAGCCCTGGCACAGGATAGCCGTAGAAACTCACCAGCAGCGGCTAATTTTAGAAAAGGTATGTCCAGGTAGTTTGCACAGGAAAAAGAAGAGGGTAGGCAGGGTGGCACTAGGGTCAGTGAAAGGCATCAGGCTGTGTCTGTCAGGGAAAGATTTATCCTCCTTCCCCTGTGCATGTGAAATGCCGTGGCTCCAGCTGGGAGAAGCTGAGGGCAAACAAAGTCCCCAGGACTGGGAGCCCTGTAGGCAGGAGCTATCATTACTCTCCTCTCCTTGGCCCCATCCCTCTCTCCTTCCATGGGCTCACATGAGACTGAAGAGCCCTAACTTTACAGGGCTCAGTCTCCAGGCATTGGCTGATGGCAATACTTGCTGCAGGAAAGGTGGTACTGCCTCACCCACTTTCTGCTTTCACCTCATTTGTCTCCCCTTTGTTCATTAGAATGGACCCATAGTTGGCCAGAGAGGCTGGATGTGGTATATGGAGATTATCCATGCAACTCCAAATTGGCTCTAAACTGTCCTGGAAGCACCACAGCTCCTGTTCCCCCAAGATCCTCTCACTGTTGCACTCATTTTCACACTTACTTCTGTATTTCCTTTTACAAGATTATTCATTTGCCTTGCATCTCTGCCAGTCACTGTATCTTTAAGCTCAGAGGTCAGCCAGATGAAAACCTTTCCTATGCACTCCCACCCCAGATATATGTCCAGGCCAATGTCTCAAGCTTTTTCAAGATTCTCCATTCAACTTTGAATGTACAGGACACTCTTTCAACAAACCCTACGACAAGCCGTTCTTCCCCAGCGTTTCCTCTCTTCTTGCCTCCTCCACTCTTCTGGGAGCAAATATCATCATCTTTTAGAAAAATCAATTTGTATTTCTTCTTCTATGTTACAGCCTCAGTGTTGTCAGGTTATATGCACACTTCTCTTCCCTTTCAACACACACACACACACACACACACACACACACACGGAAAGTGGCATGAACAAGGTGTTATATTATTATATCCTTCAAATGGGATGGTCGATCAGAGTTATGTGAGGGTGAACCTCCCCGAAATGGGACATATAGACCCAAAGTAAGGATAGAGGCCCATGAAGCTTATGACATGCCAGTGTAGTCAGAATACACACAAATAGGAAGTGGCACCACCTTAGACCACATAAATATAGCTTGTGGTTATGGCCAGAGCGTAGGCAGGTTGAGTGAGAGTGATAGGACATGATGCAGAGAGCAAGGCATCTTATCAAATTATAGTTCATAAAGAGGGTTCTGGTTCAGGTACAAAAGGATAGAATTGAACATTTTCATTTTGGCATCTAGGAGAGGAAACCCCTACCAGAAAAACTTGAGAAAATTCCGCCTTTGTTGAGAACCTAATTTTGGCCATGTCCTAGAGGAAGCCTTGTGAGGGAAAGGCTAAGGATAGGATAGCAGCAACAATGCTGCTATTATTATGATGAACAACTATTGCAATTATTTGGGAGCATCTATCATAGAAGATGATACAATAAGTATCATAAGTGCCACCAAAGAGATGGACATGAGATGGGTGGGTGGGAACTAGCCAATCTGGAAGGCCCAGGGAAAGTATGCAAAACTGAGCTATGAAGACGAAGAATTAACCATGGGGTGGGGTTTTATAGAAAGGATTTCCTAGAAGAAAGAATAGCATAAGCTGGGGCATTGAAGTGAGGAAAACTTTATGTCTTCTGTGGACTATAAAATTTTCCAATATTCAAATATAAAATTCAAGAGAGGCAATACTTTGGAATGAGACAGTAGAAGTAGGTAGGGATGAGACTCTGTAAGTGTTTATATGACATGTCAAAGATTGTATACATATTGATAATTGAGTTTAAGAAGGCATGGAATGACCATATATACAGAGGGTGCCAAAAAAATGTATACACATTTTAAGAAAGGAAAACTGTATTAAAATTGTAATACTCAATATGTACTGATAAGAAAAGATGAATGCAAATCATGTTTGACTTCTGCAATTACAAGAGGTGCTCAAAGAGGTTATCATCAGCATCCAGACACAGTCTCATTATGGCAAAATACTGCTTAATCAACATTGACCAAAGTGTCCACTTGTAAACATTTTTTGGCACCCCCAGTATATATTTTTGTAGAGTACATTGTTAGCAATATGTAGGAAGGATTTAAAATCTGCACTGGAGACATGTTATTTGGTATATGGAGCTATGTGAGAATATTTAATTATGGTTTTTCATAGAGCTAAACAATACTATGTAATGGACAACCTGCCACTTATCTAGAGACTTGTAACATTTGACTTATTATATTTTTTACTAGCATTTATTTAGCAGCTATCTACTCTGCTTCTCTGAATTATATAATAATTGAAGGACTGGTGCTCAAGAAATAGTCATTTATAAACAATACAAACACTTAGATCTTTTTGCTGTTTTATTCTCCTAATGATCTGTAATTTTTTTTATCATATCACAAAACAGTCCTCTTTGAAAGTGAAATTATGTTAAATATCTTTGTCAATTTTCTTTCACTGTGCATCTTTTAAGTGCCTATTGTGAAACTCCCTGAGCAGAGCCTTGCAGAGGTACAGGTAAATGCGACATAGTCTTGTCTTTATGAAGCTCACTTTTAGTAAAGAAAATATACTATTAAACAGAGCTGACCAAACAGTGTGACTAGCCCAGGCTGAGAAGACAGAATTGGTTTCAGAAGGCTGGCAGCAAGGAACAATGAGGGAATGGTCTTTGACTCCATCTTTGTCCCCAAGAGTAATGTTGGAATGTTGTTGATATGAAGTGAGGTGGACATGGGTATGATAGTTAGGGAGGTGAGGTATCAATATATTGGTGTGAGTCATTCAGGCCTTAACTTTGAATGTATTACAAATATTTAATGTATTACTAAAAGTACTTAATATTGAATCCATTACTATATATTTAAATCCATTACTAAAAGTAGTAATGCAAGAGTGTGCCTATTTGTATATGTACTAGTTTTTAGTGCATGTAATATTATTTGAACATGTGCGTGTGTGCGTGTGTGTGTGTGTGTGTGAGAGAGAGAGAGAGAGAGAGAGAGAG
>NW_017731875.1:855051-866000 GCF_001890085.2 Hipposideros armiger
GAGAGAGAGAGAGAGAGAGAGAGAGAGAGAGAGAGTCATCTTGTCTCTGTCACTGTGTATATAAGAACATGACTGTCTCAGTTCATCCTCTGTTCACAAAATGCACAACTGAACCTATTCTGTATCAGAGATTGAGAAAGCCTGTGGAAGACAGAGAGAGGCAGGGATATATGTGGGTCTAGCAAGCCTGGAATGCTTTCCAGGGTCCCAGTTATGTTATATTTAAGGGACCCTCTACCCAGAATTGATACCTAGCCCACTGAGCCAGTGGTGGGGTATGAGATGACTCGGGGAGAACTCAAACAGCCAGGTCAATATACTAACTGTGGTTCTCCAGTGTTACCACCAGGGGGAGACTTCAGCCCAAAGTGGGCTTAAATTCAAACCCTCTTCCATCCTCAACACTTCAAGCAAGTGGAAATAGTGCCATCTGCTGCAACATTGATGGAACTTGAGATTATTATGCTAAGCAAAATAAGTCAGACAGAAAAAGTCAAGAACCATATGATTTCACTGATATGTGGGAAATAAAACTGAAAGCAACAAAGAAACAAGACAAAGAAACAAACTCAGACACAAACAATAGTTTAGTGGTTACCAGAGAGTTGGAGGAAAAGGGGTGGTAGAAGAGGGAAAATGGGGTCAAATATATGGTGATGGAAGGAGAACTGACTCTGGGTGGTGAACACGCAATGTGATATATAGATAATGAATTACAGAATTGTACACTAGAAACCTATGTAATTTTACTAAGTATTGACACCACAATAAGTTTTAATTTAAAAAAATGCCTAGTAGCAGACTGCAGACAAAAAAAAAAAAAGAAAAGAAAGCAGATATTTGCTTCTACCACCATCTTCTCATGTCTCCTCCATTTGCCACATAGTCACAGCCCTGAGAACTGTCAGCCTGTTCGTTCCTCCTCTGAAAATGATCCTCTGTCTCATGCATACACACAACAGACATAGCCACGCCCACACAACCCACATAAAACCCTGAAACTGATGGAGGTAAATACTGTTTTTTTCTCTACTTTCTCAGATTTTAAAAATGATAACCTTATAGGAAGGAGCTCCCCATGTGGACCTTTAGTCCTAGTATATTAACCAAGCTTTGGATCCCCAGTCTGACCAGACTCACAGACTCAACTCGAGGGCCTCTGACACAGAAAATGGCTGGAGATTCAGCTCACTGTTCCCTTGATCCGAGGTTGAGGACTGTTGAATGAGGCCTTCCCTGGATAAAATCCATTCTGTGGTCTGGGATTGATGTGGGTCTTTCAGGTTAGAAAGACCCACAGAGGTTGGGATTTCCAAAGGGACCCTCTGGCCTGGTCCAGAACCCTTACAAAAGCTCAAATGGAATTTTTGTCTGTCTGTGTTTGTCCGTCCTCCTGCCTCCCTGGACGCCTGCATCTATGTGACACACAGAGTCCGAAATGTTTCCTTAGAAGAAGGCTCCACATATTCTCATGGCAATCCTTTCAGAAAGCTCATCTTTCCTTTTATCCTACCCCTCTCTAGTCATTCTGAAGAGGACTCAGTTTTTATCCTCAGTGTGGAAAATCTGCAGAGAGACCCGTTTTGGAAAGCCAAGGATCCACCCCCCTCTCGCTGCCCCCACCCCAACTTGGGCTAAAGTCAGTCTTGTTTTGTCTATTTCTACTCATGGTCCATCAAGCTCAGAGAAGTCAAACACCTGTCTCAAAGAAGGTCTGAAATTTCTCAAACATTTTCCTAGGCTGTTCCATCATCTCTTCCACAAATCTTATTAAAGAAAAGGCACTCTCCCTTGGTCTATTCTCTTTGTTTTTCATCAGTGGCCATGAGTCTGTAGTAAGCGTATTGCAGCTCACTGTACATCCCTTGTACTATGTGTTATAGGGAGGAAAAGGACTGGATTTTGCCTATATTGAGCCGATCTTGCAACGTGTTGAAGAAATGATGCTAAGGGTTTAGAAAGCCTTTAAAATGCTTTAAGGAGAGTAATAAAAGCAGGCAGGTATTGGTATTAGGATGCTAGAAAACATTTGGGTAACTCTTATGATAATTCCAGTGGGAGATGAACAAAGTCATGGGGCATAGGCAAAGGGAGGAGAACAATGAGCACAGGTTAAGAGACTGCAAGCTACATAACATGTAGACTATCAAGGTGTGAATCTAGTCTGATACACCATCACATTGATACCTATACTCTCCTAATATGGCAGTCTGGACCCAATCTCCTGAGGATGAAAAAGTACATCTTCAAATTATTTCATATCTGGGTTCTTGTCAAGTTTTAGCTTACCTAACTCCTGTGACCCTCCCAGTTCCTTTGTAATAATTGATATTTGGGGCCCAGGTCAAACCACTCCCTTCTGATATTTTTTGGTAACTTTATGTCTTCTTCAAAAAGCTTCTTGTCTTGTTTCTCTTTTTCCTCCTCATCAAAAGCATATTACCAGCTGAGCCACAATCAAGGATCCTGCTAAACTAATCAACATTATTTCAACAGGATCTCAGAATCAGTGTGAAATTCCATGCAGAGAAAGAATTTCTTATAAAACCTTGGTGAGAGATAGCTTTCTTTCTCTCTTCCCTCAAACCAATATTGAACATGAGGGTCAGGCCTGTCTCATGCTTACCTCATGCTAGTCCTGTTGAGTACCTCTTATATTACGTAGTAAATACACACAATTAAGAAGTGGTCTCAGGGACTCATATGCTCCTAGGAGAGATAGACAGATATGTGGTCAATTGCAACAGGTTAAGGGCTCAGTCCCACAAGATGGCCCACAACTTCAGATGCCAATCACAAACTCAGATTGCTACCCGTGTTTCTGACTAACCAGCTATAGATTGGCAGTTCCAATGACCCCTTGCATCTCAAGATGATAATCAAAATTCCAGGTTGCTACCTGCACTTCTGACCAACTGGCTAAAGTCAAAGGCTCCCATGACCTCCTCCTTGGATTTGTTCAATGTGCCAGAGCAGCTCCCAGAATTCAGAGAAATATTTTACTTACTACATTACTGGTTTATAATAGAAGTATATAATTCAGAAAGAGCCAGATGGAAAAGATGCATAGTGCAAGGTATGGGGAAAGGGCATGGAGTTGCCATTTGCTCCCCAAGTGAGCTTGCTACTCTCCCAGCACCTCCCCATGTTCACCAACCTGGAAGCTCTCTGCACCTTCTCCTTTTGTGATTTTTATAAAGTCTTCTTTACATAGATATGATTAGACTTAATCATTGGCCTTTGGAGACTGATTCAACTTCCAGCTCCCCTCCTCTCCTCAAAGTTCATGGGCTGGGACTGAAAGTTCCAACCCTCTGACCACATGGCTGGTTCTTCTGGCAACCAGCCCATCATCCTGAGATGGAGATCCAAAAGTCATCTCATTAACATAGGAAAAGATGCCTGTATGCTCTTATGACTTAGGAAATTCTAAGGGTTTTAGCCCTGTGCCAGAAAAGGGGACAAACACCAAATATATATTGCTTATTATAAATCACAGTATCACAATGACCTAAAGGGCATAGCCAATGTGGTTTCCATTCTATATGAATTATAAAGTAGAATGAAAATTAGAGCACTTAATAAATACCTAAACCTATATCTTTTGAACAAGCTGACTATATCTTTTGAACAAGCTGACTGATTCATGAGCTTTAAGGGTTTTCTCTAAAACAAATCAAATTTGGATTCCCTAATTATTTATGATCTACTGTGGTATTCCCATTCTTAACATTAATATCACCCTTTGGATATAATCAGAATAACATTTTAATTTATTTATACTGTCAGCGCTCTTTAGATCCTGTTTTCACCATCTCTTGAGGTACTTTTACATCTGTCTAGTCATTCTATTAATTCTTCATGATAAAATTTTATATCTCCAGACTACAACTCAGGTTTTTACAGTTTGGTCAATTTCTCTACTGAAATATTATGGGCCACAGAGAGTGAGAATTACATATTCTAATTCTTCATTTGAATGTTTGTATGTGACTAAAAAAAAAATGCTAAATGTAAAATGCCTGAGGTCCTGGGAAAGTTCTATGAGGACTAGGATATAAACAAAAGAATGTGGTATGGATTTCATAGTCATGCTTTAGTGCCCCTATGTGTACTAAAAATGTGGGGAATAAGTCCAGAACAAGGTTCTTCTTAGTTCAATAGCATGGTGGTCTATATCTAGGGCCAGCAGAAGGAAGCCTCAATTAGTATTCTGGTCACTTAGACGGTGTGCCTTCTTGAAAAGGCAGTCCCTCTGAGCAGCTCTTTTCTGAAGTGTGGTCATATAGCTTCTCTCTGTCTGTGCATTGAACTGGAGCTCCAGGACCAATGGTAGTATGGCAAAGCTTTGTCTACCTCCACATCTCTCAGGTCACAATTTGACTATTTTCTCCTCTGAGAGCCCTCATTTGTCATACCAGCTTATGAAAATCTGTCTTTGTTATTCTCTATTGTATTGACCTGTTTTTTTCTTTCATAGTTCTATAAAGCTATAATTGTTTATTTTTTTTTATTATTTTCCTTCCTTATTTAAATATAAGCTTCATGAAGGCAGGACACACATGTACCAATGTATCCATGGTGTCTAGTTGTTACTAAAATAAAGGACTTCTCGTTAAATAACTAGCTAACTAACTAACTAACTAACTAACTAGCTAAATAAATAAATAAAATGTATCATTAAATAACTGACTAAAGTAGAATAGGTATTTTCTGTCATTAAATCTTAATGCTTAATGATAGAACAGTAACATATCAAGAAATGTGCCCCTCGGGAATTTAAATTTAATTTTCTCTACAAGGGACTCTCACCTAACAATCTTGCCACTTTACTTTAGTCTACATAGATAATATATGTAAAACGTCTGTCTCACTTTACTGTAGTAGTTCCGGTCTGGGCCAGTCAGTATAAAATAGATAACTTCTTCACTTATTTAACGTCTCATAACAGTAATTACCCAAACTCTGAACTTTAGGATTCGCTATAAAAGACTGAGATTCTCAATGATAATAATAATAAATAATAAGTACATTAAAATGATTACTGTTATCATTATTACTTTCTAGCTCACGATTCAGTAGACCCTAGCATTTGTTTATCCTCCTTTTCTTCGTCTTTCTCCAGGAGCATCCTGTAGATGCTGTACCAGCCACAAGATGGCAGGAGTGGTTTATAGAACAATTGACTCAACTGGGGCCATTCAGAAGGAACTTTGAAGAACTTGCTGACTCCATACAAGGAGGGTTGGAGGTACGAAACAAAGGTCTCATTCCCACTTCCTTTTTCTGAGTGGAGATGCTGAAAAAAATGTCTTTTTTCTTTACTGTTGACAGTAAAACCAATGAATTTATCACTTTTAGAAACCATTGGCTTATTTGGAGTCATTGTCTAGTCACTCTAACCCAAGAATGGGCACAAGTCAGCACTGCTCTTAGGGTAGCATGATGGAAATAACGGTGTCACACACAGCCCGTGTCACCAACTAATAAAAATCTATGTTTGAATATTTTCATATATATGTATATAAATATGTAGAAAAACGTCCAGTGGGGTACACACTAGGTTATAAAAAGGGATTATCTCTAAGGAAGACAGGACGGTAGGGGTAAGGAAGCTTTTCACTTTATGTTTAAAACATGAAATATATTTAATATTTAACATTTATATCATAGAAGTATTTAGGCTACTTCATAAAAAAATTTGAACTCAATTATTTATATATGATAATTTTCTCAAATTATCAGGTTATATTTTTGTCAGTAAAAATAAGATATAAAAAATCTGTTTCATAGAGATTAATATTTGTCAGGCCATCATTTTGTGCCTACCACCCCCCCCACACACGCATGCACATATATCATCTTTTGTCATGTTGGTCTCATGTAGGACTAGATAACAATAGGTGCTCAGATTATATTTGTAAATAAGTGAATATCTACTTTGAAAGACTCCATCCTCCCCATATGTTTAATCTTAGATCCTAGCCATATATACTCGTATATTTTGATAGCCCAAGCACCCCACCACAAATTCTGCTTCAAAGACACTTAAATGTTGCTGTATGAATGTCTAATCTCAAAGTAGTCTGAAAAGCACCTAGTTTACGTGACTGACCCACAGTTTAGGCTTGTTGGAGGTCTGTATCAAATTTGTGAGTCACAGGGAAGGGAAAATGTTCTGAGTAGAGGCTTTCAACATCCTCAGAAGAAAGTTTCTCAATCCTCATGAGACTGTGTAAACTCAGTATTTTACTTGCAAGAACAATGGCCTACAGAAGAAAGCCACCACTGCCTCTGTACATTTGGCTCCTCCAATTTCTAAGCCCAGCACCTTAAGTCACTTGGTCTCTGGGAATCTCAAAATCTTCTTTTGACAAGTAGAACTAAAATCTCCATCATGTCCTGCTTTTTCACAGGGTCCTTCTGAGAATACAGTGCAAGGCTTTTCATTAGGACATATTGTATATTACCAAACATTGTGCTTGTGAGCAAGTTTTTACTGAGTTGTCACTTTCTTTGACAAGCCAGGCCCTTCCCACATTGAATGTCAAATGATCCCATTTTCACAAAATGTCTAATAGTAATAACATTCTATAGTAGTCTGTACATTCTATAGTATTTACTATGGGCTATGAACTATTAAGTGCATTGCATATATTAATACATTTAGTCATTAAAGCAATCCAATAATGTGAATACTATTAGTATCCCCATTCAAAGTTGAACAGACTGAAACACAGAAAGATGAAATGATTTGTTAAAAAGTACACAGCCAGTAAGTGTGTACTCTTTGGTTCCAAAACCACTGCACTAGATTGTGTATTGAGAAGCATGTAATGATGGGTTTTTAGAAAGCTAAAGAGGTCATAGCTGGATGGCCCATGCTGGGTCAGTTAAGTAATTGGTTGAAGATACAACAAATCTGAGTGAGATGGGGGCTGCATGAGAGCAAACAGCCAAGTGAAGCTTGAGTTAGTACTTGTGAGGTGTAATTGGATGAAGGGTAGCTTTGCCTTGGTTGAAGTAAAACTTTGAAGAATGTCTGACTCCTTGCTAACTACTGAGAAAGGGTTGAGAAATGCTTAGTCTCAGGTGCAACTTGGATATGAGACACTAGATCATGAAAATAGATGTAGGCAGAATGCATAAGTAAAAAAACACATTTAAATGCATGTATGGAGCCAGTGTGTCTCTCCTAATATACTAGCACATCAGAAACATCATTTTTCTTTTTAACTTCAAAAGCCTCTGTTAGGAATGGTTTTATTCCAGTGAACAGTGAAGTAACTAAAAGTTAGTGGGTAAGTGACTTTGCAAGGTCATGTGTCTGTATGTGGCAGAGCTTCTCTTACATATGATCCATAGGAAACTTGAGAGACTGTCGTCTGCGCTGTTCCAACAACGCTTTATCTTGGATGATTCACTGCAGGGGGAGGTGGCAGTATTTGCAAAGCTTCAGAGGGGAATGGTTGGAGACCATAAGGCTGTGCCCAAGAGATAAGACTCCAAGTGCTGGGAGGGGCTGAAAGTTTGGGCCTGTTGTCCCATGGCTCACATAGCACACCACCTCAACCCTCCCAACCCTGCATGCGCAGGAACTCCTAGGGGTTAGCCACTGATGAAGATTTGCCTGAATTTAATATTTTATGCCTGAGACTTCAGGTCCCAGGGGAACATCTTGATTTCTCTTCTTCCTTTAACATCCTACACACGGACAGACCTTCCCTTGGGCTCCTGGTTTGACCCTCACTCCTGTCTCCCTGGCGCTCGCTCCTTGTCTTCTATACTGACTTCACAAATTTTCCTTCCCCTCTATTCCACTGACCTTTATTTTCCCATTTAAGGATTGTCTTACCCTTTTCACTCACTTTTTCTTATCTGGCCCTCTTGGGCTGACCTCTAAGTCATCTCATCCTTAGTGCGCAGCTGGACAAGTGGTGCATGTCCCTGAGGCACTCTTGTGTTAGCACGTGGCCCACAAGCTTGTTGATTGACTAGCTTCTCCACAGGCTGGTTGATGATCCTAAGTCTCCCTCTAACTAGCACCTAGCAGTGCTTCAACTCTTGTGGTTCCCAGTGCTGGTGGTGATGCTGAGCCTCTGCTCTCCAACTTATATTCATGCCTCTATGGCCAAAATCAGACTTCTCAGAGCCTTAGAGTAGCAGGCAGAGGCCCTCTAAGAATGCTCAGGGGCGTAAACCTCATCCTGTCATCCCAACAGCATATACTGAGCATTTGTGATGTTATAGAGAATGTTTATTTCAGTGAAGGTGATGCCTGACCATAACCACTGCCCTTTAAAGTTACATATAAATAAAAGAAAAATAACTGTGTAATTTAAATGTATCGGCCTGTGTTGAATCCAACCAGGTATGTTTTATTACAATGTTAAGTCTCACCAGGATCTCAGTGTACCTGGAATGGCATGAAGCCAGTAGCAGATTCACACCCAGATCCCTGTCAGGGCAACAAGATGACATGTGTATCTCACTCATGCTTTAATATATGAATATGCTTTAAGAAAGGACTTCTTTATAGTAGTAAACCCATATCCACTCCTCTGCATACAGGAGAAAATGGTTGCTGACTGGAAGGTCAGAATACATTGGGCTGTTAGTCTAATATTATCTGAATGCATTGCATCACAGTATTTTTTGCCACATAACTCTGATAACATATTACCAGGGTGGAACCATGTTTTGTCTTTGGCATCACTCTGTACTGTATAATCCCATGGTTTCTAGCTTGCAAACACCAATGAGGCTCTCATAACACCTCTCTCATGGCACCAAACCTGTTTCTGAATGACCACCAGTTCCTCAGGTTCTGTTAGGTTAGGTATTAGACAGGTTAGATATCTGTCAGGTTAGATATTTCTGTGGACTTATGATATAATAAAGATTTTATTTATGGATGGATACTGAGTTTACTTCTGGAAATATTCAGCAATTTAAAGCAGAGTATCAAATATCAAAGTCCTCCATGTCTGCCTCTGCTTTAAGCTGAGGCTGGTCTATTTGAAATTTTTTTTTTCTGTTAGTCTATGTCCTTGGTCATTATAGTGCCTCCTCTCCTCAACCTGTTTTAAGCTCTTGGGGAGTGAATACTTGGTGGAACATATAGGGCCAAATAGAAGCTGGTTTAAACAGCTGAAGACAGCAACGAAGGAAACAGATAATCCTTCTCAGAGTCCTGAATCACACCAGATATATCTGCCTCTATTTCCATGAATCTTTTGCTTTTTACTTTCAATATATACCTGCCTACTAGGGAGTGGAAGGCAGATTTTGGCATTTCCCTGTTCCAAAATCTGTAAGAGGAGACTATTCAGAAGTCATGTTTTTGGAGAGCCTTTGGGATATATTTCTATGCCCCATCACCTCTTGACTGATATATTGCTGCCTTTTTCTGTAAGTTCCAATAAACCAACTCTCTATACCCCATCCTACCTTGCCATACCCTGTTATCAATTCTGAGCCTTCCAGGACAAGACACACTAGAGCCATTTATTGACTTGTTTATCAGTTGTTTGTTCATTGGTGCCACAGATGTGACCCTGGAACCCTGAGCCTGGCCAAGTTCTTGGTTCTAACATCACCTCTTTAGATCATACCCAGAAGCTAAATTTCAAGGAGCATTTGTTGCAGGAGGTTCTCCCCAAGGTCCTTTTCTGCCTCTTCCCTCCTTCTCTGTTCTCCCAGACTTGGGGATTTGGAGCTTTGGAACAGTGGTCCTCCAGGGTCTCATCCTGTGTCTTGGTTTGGGCATTAACTTTGTCACCAGGAAGGTGTTTATTTTTAAACATCATATATGGATAGGAAGGAAGAGATAGGGAGGGTGGCCTTTTTGCTCCAGTTTTTTTAGAGAATTCCCAGGACCTTGCCTCTTGTGTTGAAGCTCATGTGAATATAAGAATCAGAGCAGGGCCTTAAATTGATCTATCAGGAAAGTTTCCCTACCCTACCTCCCTTGACCCTACCCTTCAGATGTTCAGCTGGGACCATCATGATCCCAGAGCTCTGCTCTGTTTCATAGGACTAACTCCATCAAAGAGAAACTGAAGTTCCCAGTCCTTTATATCTTGTAAGTTCTTTCTCTGATCTCTCCATTCCATCTCTGTACTATAAGGAAGGATGAAAAGAGAAGAGAGAAAACTTTGAGGATGTCAATCAAATGTACCCTCTTGATGGCTTTATAAAAGATATTGTTATCCTAATACCCTTTATATTAGTCTTCTATGGCAGGTCCCAGGATCGTTGGGTGTAGAGAGAAAGTCAAAGAAGTTTTCCTTTGATGAAACATAGACCTCCCTGAATTCATTCCCAAGACCAGGAAAGGATGAACTCTGACTTAAAGACTTGTGATCTTATATTTTTTTGGGAATTAGATGAGACTACAACTTAGGATGCCCAAATATTTGAAGGCATTATAGAGAATAATAACAGAGACATAAAGAGAATAACCAACAAACATACAGAGAGACATGGGTCACTTTAAGTTTCATTCATTTTAATTAAAAAATGATATTTTATTAATGATTATGTAACTGTAGTATAGTAGGAAAAAAGACCTATGATATCAATATCCTTCTGGAGCACACAGTCTACAAGCTATGAAAGGAGAAACACAAATGTCACACATAATTACAGACAGACACAAAGCCGAGTAAAAACAAATAAGTAAACAAGTAAACCAACAAACAGTCCCTTGAACTGATCTGATAAACATCATTTACTAGCCTGGAAGCTGCTAAAGATCTGGTTTTACGTTGTTTTCTCCATGTTACTCAGAAATCCTGGGAATCGTGGGAAATTTTTACCTTTCTGTGACCAAGGATAGGTGCAGAAGTCAGAGACCACTTTTTTTTTAATTGTTAGTTTCAGGTGTACAGAACAATGCAATAGTTATCCTTTTCACCCTTCACACAGAAACAACCCCTCTCCCCCAT
>NW_017731875.1:866205-870471 GCF_001890085.2 Hipposideros armiger
TCTGGCCTCTAAAAAATATTTACAACATTATTGGTTATATCCCCCAGACTGTCTTGTCTATCCCTGAGGCCATATTGTAGTTACCAATTTATTTTGTCTCGTCCCTTCCCCTTCTCCTTCATCCCCACCCCCTCCCAACTAGCACCACTCAGTTTTTCCTCTGTGTCTCTGAGACTATTTCTGTTTACATTTCTCAGAGACCACTTTGAATGCCAATGTGACAGGGCCCAGAGACAGGGTCCATCTATATGAAAGGAAGTGACTAGTCACTGGATCACCTTTTGTGTAATCTTCGCATTTCACATTCTATCTTCTGTTCATGAGAGTATCTTTTTGATTCACTCTAACACCTGTCACTTGAGTCATGGGTACTGGGTCTTTGGCTGGCTATAAAACCATGAACTCTTCTGTCATGCCTAGACTGTGAACAAAATCAACTTTGATAGATATTTGGAGCAAGAAAAGATCATTTTTAATTCTAGTCACAAGCATCGCCACCATCCTAGTGACACACATGACCAAATCTTTCTCAACTCTGGTATTTTGCACATTTCAGGAACACCCACCTAGCCTCACCTATGACATACTTCTAATCTAGAATCATAATACCATTTTGCTATCTGAACATATATATCTCTGTTCATCAGTGCCTGGGACTAATTCATCCAGATGATGACCACCTGGATGAGAAAATATATATCTGTTTATTATTATATAATTATATCTCTGTTATCATATTATTTACATATATTATTGACAAAATAATCAATAATAATATTTAATAAATGTTTATCAAAAATTTAAGTGAACAGACTTAGGTATACCTTTCCTAGAGTTGGCATATTGAACTGAGGAGAAGGTAAGTCTCACTGCTTCACTTAGTGCAGTTCTTTAGATAGCAACTAACTCCACATAAGTGAAGAACCTAGGTGAATATCTGAGGTCAATGATGTAATTGCTAGGTATATCAAAGCCGATACATGCAGAACATATAGGAATACAATGGGATTTGACTCAAACACTGGTGACCCATACCATAAATCCAAGAATAATATATCAGGTGCCATAGACTCACCAAAAAGGGTGAGTTAGTTGGAAAAACAGTAAATCATTTAGAAGCTTGAGATACTTGCTTAGTGTTGTATGCTTAGTGTTCTTATATCATATACAACTCAGCAGTAAATAGGCAGGGTAACATGATGTTCTAAATAGCAGAGAGGTTGGTTTCTATTGAAATGCCTTTCCCTAGTTGCTCTTACCAAAAAGCTGTCAGCTTGTCCAGGTTCCCTGAGTTATTCCTCGAAGAGCAATGAGTCAAAGTTATGCTCTCGTATGACACACAGAGAATAAGCGAATTATTCCACTATGGATCTGCTTGGTTTTAATGCTATAGATAACAGGGTTCATAAAAGGGGGGAAAAGGAAGTATACATAGCTCATTGTGATGTGGACAACACGAGGAGCATGTTTTCTAAACCTATGAATAAACGTCAGACCAACTACAGTGACATAGAAGACCAGGATACAGCAGATGTGGGAGACACATGTGTTGAGAGCCTTCGCTCTTTCTACTCCAGAAGCAATTCTCATGACAGTTTTGAGGATCAAAATGTAGGAAAAAGATATGATCAAAAAGTCCAACAAGACCATTGTAAATACAACGACAACTGGATAGAGACGATTGAAGGTGATGTCAGCGCAGGCTAACTTGATGATATCTTGGTGTAGACAGAAAGCATGGGAAAGTACATGGGATTGACAATAGGGAAACCAGTGAAGACGAATAATTATTGGCATAACTGACAGACCAGCCCTTGTTAATACCCCCATCCCAATCTTCATTACCCTGGTGTTGGTGAGGATGGAAGTATATCTCAAGGGGTTGCAGATGGCAACGAAGCGGTCATAGGCCATGGCAAGCAAAACGCCAGACTCCACGATAGAAAGAGTATGGATAAAGTAGGCCTGAGAGAAGCAGGCCACCTTGCCAATCTCTCTTTGATTTAACCACAGGACGCCCAGAACTGTGGGCATCGTGGTCAATGTCACTCCGAGGTCTGTAGATGCCAACATAGCTAAGAAATAGTACATGGGCTCATGGAGGTTATGATCATTCTTAATGAGAAAGAGAAGGGTGCCATTACCAAGAAGTATGGAGACGTAAACCATGAATAATGCAATGGAGATCCAGTGATGTGCCTTCTCCATGCCTGGAAAACCAGTTAGCAGAAATGGAGAAACAGTTGTGTTGAGCCACATTGCAGGCTTTGCAAAGAGGAAAATATTCCCCTCTGGTAATACAGTAGAAGCGTGGGTTCTTAGAAGTTGCCTCTTGAGTGTATTACCCGCACATATGATGTTTATCAGCCTTGACTTCCAGGGACAGCATGGGTGGTAATTTAGTCATTCCCTAGAGATTCCTAGGAATGGGAGAATAGAATGTATAAAGGAGGACTCTACATACTATTCAGGATTGATATATAGGTTACTGAACAATACACTGGGATACAGCAATGTATGTGAAATAGGCCTTGTTGAAGCCTTATAAATTACATAACCAAGAAAAAGACAACACCAAAGAAGAAATCACTATATTTGAATAGTGTCACGATAGCAATAGCATTGTAACTTACAGGGTGTTTTTTATGGTGCTCCTTATCCTGACTGGTAGTATCAAGGGTGGATGTACAGGTTTCCCACAATATAGGAAACCTAGAAGATGAGTAGAAAATTGGTCCTGAGCAGTGTTGGGAGAACAAGTATTAACATCCTAAGGCAAAACAAACAAATAAATTCATAAACAACAAAATAAATAAAATAAAATAGACTTTGTTGATTTGAGGGAATGACTAAATTAAATATATCTGGAAGGAAAATTTAGTTGATAAAGTTCTAGAGACTAAAAAAATGATATGAGTTAATTATATGCATTTATCTCTAAAATACATATCCATGTGGTCTTGCATCATAATACCTTAGTTATTGATGTGCTACGTCTCAAATAATTCAAAATTTCATAATATAGATACAAAAATGAGCCAATAAGTGTGGATTTTATATAAGCATTTGAAAGCACTATTTGTTAACAGTACAAGACAAATTACTGTTGGCATAGCACCTACAATATTTGGAGATACAAAAATAGAAATTAGTTATTTAGGCAAGTTCAAGGAAAATGGCCTTTTGAAGCTATGGAGTTTGATGAAATTTAACAAAAGTGGGAAGGCTCTGTGCCACATTTGAATTTTAAGGTATCATCTGGTGCAGGTAGCCAATCTCTGGGAGGAAAAAACCAAAACAAAACATTCATGTGTGTCTCTGGCATCAACCAGAGAAAAGTGGGGCCACCTTCTATTATGGTTGGTATGGACTGTACATCTCATAAGCTTTGGAAAAAACATCTTGGTATAAATTTAATAACTCCCCAGATCCCTTTTTTGCCCATGAAAAAATGTCTGCGGCATTACTGGGCTTCTACCTTCAGAAGAATTTGATTGAAGTTTCAGCTCTGCTACTTTGTAACAATAATGACACTTAACTTTGGGCTTTGGTTTCATTATATTTAAATGGTACTAGTAATTTCTGCTCAGTCGTGCTCTTGACACAAGGTGTGGAAATAGATTGGAATTGTAAATGGGGAAGTGCTTTGCCAGGGGTAAATTAGTCTTCACTTTTGAAGTTTTTTATTACTGAGAAGAGCCTCCTCACTCTTTATCTGGTCAGTATACACCAGTTTTAGTCATTGATCCTGAGATGTGTCAAATTTTCTTAAGAAGCCTGGGGTTCGAACAGATGTAAGGTGATGGGGTTTTGAGGAGCCTAGTTTTGACTGTATCTGAAAGTATTATACAAGAGTTTGTTTGACTAGTGGATAAAAGATGTGTCTAAGCAGAAAGGGAAAGGAGAGGGTGGTGAGTGAGTGGAGGGACTTCTGAAGGTAGCTACGGACAACGTCAAGCCTGGAGCACTGGGACTGGAGCAGGTTGAAGGAAAAGCAAATCTGTCTTCACAAGGTTGAAAAGAGGAGGGGAAAAGCTGGTTTCTGCCTATAAGTAAAAGGCTCAGAAAACACTCAGCTTATACAGGGATAAGAAGCAGAAGTAGGGGTGGGGGCACCAGGCAAGGAAGACAGTTGAAAAGCAAATGTAAGAAACAAATAATTGTTAAGTTTCCATTATGTGTCAGGACACAAGGACAGTACATGTGCCTCATTTCTTTCTTTTTCTTCCTTCCTTCCTTCCTTCCTTCCTTCCTTCCTTCCTTCCT
>NW_017731875.1:870556-900685 GCF_001890085.2 Hipposideros armiger
TTCCTTCCTTCCTTCCTTCCTTCCTTCCTTCCTTCCTTCCTTCCTTCCTTCCTTCCTTCCTCTCCCTCTGTCTCTTTCTTTTCTGTTTTTTTTTTTTGGTAAAAGCCTTACAATAGCCTATTTCCCCCCACTCTATAGAGTCATATTGTTTATACGTCCAAGGTGATAGATAGATTAAGCAATTGACAGAGTCCTTTTCATGCATTGTGGATTAGAAAGACTCGAGGAATGGGTGAAATCTTCGTAGTATTTAGGAATACAACCAGAGTTGCTGCCACTCTTTTCTGTCTTCATACTAAAAAACTGTGCATTTTTATTTGATGGACTCAGAGCTGTTTTTGTGGTACATGAGATGAACTGTGAGTTCTGGAGGGGTTAAACATCCTAGGCTTTTCCTCCTCCCTGCAGCCACCCATCATCTCCCAGTGTCTGTTTTAGAGTGGACTTGTTTTTTCATTGATGTTAAACTAATTCCCAATGTCTCAAACGCTGCCACGTAAACTGTGGGCTCCACGCAGGCACCCCAGCCACCCTGCTTGGCCTTTTACCTTTTACACATCTCCTCACTTTCCCTTGGGTTTGTTTCCTTCACTTTTTCTGATACTTCCTCTTCTATCTCAAACACTTAATCCATCTCTCCCTGTTTGTTTGTCTGTTTTATCCCCTAACCTTTGTCCCTTATCATTCTTTTCAGGATAGTTCAAATTTGTAGTCCATTGTTTTTAGTTTATTCTATCTGGAGGGCTTCCCATGGCTCCATTCTCAATACCTAATTTTGGGCAACATGCCTAGCACCTAATTTGTGTTCTTTTTCAGCCACTGAATGATTGGTTTGCCTATATGTTCGTGTTGTTTTTTGACCATCCTACATGACTGATTTCGAGCAGGTTCTCAAATCATCACAGTTCATAGATTTATTTGGTATACTCTACCAAGTGACTGATTCTGAATACATAGCTGTGTATTCCCAGCACCTGGAAATGTCCTGAGGGGTGCTACAAAGGATATGGAAAGAAAACTCTACCCTATTTTCAATTGATGGGAGGACTGAATGCCTATTACACTCTGTGTACTTTTCCACGTGCTAATGATACACAACTATGAAAATCACTGTCTGCGATCTAAAGGCACACACAGCCCACACTCTTAAAGCCAAGATTAATTTTGACTTGGTTTATCAGTTTGGGATGATGGCCAGATAGTGACTTCTCTCCAGAAAGTGTCTGAAACCCTGATGATTACAGAGCTACCCCTTCTCGCACTTTTGGAAGAGATTCTGTCCTTGGCACTTATCTGGACTTCTAGGGGAAAAGTTCACGCGGGAAATCACAGGGTTAGAATGGGGTCAGGAGAAGTTGCAAGTTCAGACACAAGGAGAGCAAGAAGTAGAAACACATAATTCATCCCTGAGTCTACACCCACCCTCTGGCTTGTTTCTTAACTCTTCTTTGCCCCATGTGCTCCAGAATCCACCTATGTCCTTACTTCATACATCTGAGGAAGTAATCCTTAAAGAAACCAGGTTTTAAAGATGTTGGAAAGTCTTAAGGACCCATGCTTATTCTCTACATACTCTTGACAGATAATATTATTACTTTTATCTTGCTGAGAAACCATATCCCTGTTTCCTGCCCTCTCTATCCTGGTGCCTGCAGCGAGACATCAGAGAGAAGAGTCATTAGATGCCCTCACTGACCTGAATTTTGCTTCTTTCCAATTCATCAGTTCCATATCATGAATCTGGAATCCTTAGCCTTATCAAGGATTTAGTCATGACACCATTCCTTTCATAATCTGCACCAAATCCTGGCTGGTAGGAAGATTTATTTTAGAAGCTACTCTCCAAGGTCCAGTCCTGATTTAGGCCCTAATTGTCCCTCCCCCTATGCCACCCCTTCCCCTCCCCGCCCCTCCCCTACACCCTCCCTCCCTCTCTTTGTGCCTCTCTCCTGCCATCTTTTTAATCCTTATTTGCACCCTCAGCTTTGGAGATCTGGGGCCTTGAATAGCAGTCCCCAAGGTGTGTGTCTGTGTCCTAGCTTTTATTTCAGCCCTGTTGCCAGGAGAGCAATTCATTATTTATATCTATCAGCACATGGAAGGAGGCATAGACCAGATAGGGATCTGGACTTAAACAAAGTTCTTGAGGGATCACTTGTCCCCAGCTGTGTATGAGAACTCCCAACTCCTGTCTCTATAATGAGGAATGTGTGCAAATTATAGAAGAACAAGGCATTAGTTTTGGTAAAGCAAAAGTCTTACCCACTCTCCTCCCCAGTTTTGATTTCTGGCTACAGCCAATGGGAGTCCGGAATCCTGTCTCATGGAAAAGAGAGCTCTCCTTTGCAGTCCCTTATTTCTCCCTACCCCTTTCTCTACAGTTCCCATCTCCATGTTCTCCATAAGAAGGGAGGACAAGACAGGAGTCTTTCTCCCCCCGCGGTGGTACATGTGCCCATATATTTTTATTTTTTATTTTTCAATTACACTTGACATTCAATATTATATTATATTTCAGGTGTACATTATAATGGTTAGACATTTATACAACTTACGATGTGATCCCCCTGATAAGTCTAGTACTCCGTTAGCACCATACATAGTTATTACAGTATTATTGACTATGTTCCCGATGCTGTACTTTACATCCTCGTGACTGTTTTGTAACTGCCAATTTGCATTTCTTAGTTCCTTCACCTTTTTCATCCAGCCTGCCAACAGTATGACGACTCTCATACTGGCAACTGTCAGTTTGTTCATGGATGGGAATAATTTTTAATCAAGTTATGAATAATATATGGAGGACATGAATCATAGTGCCAATTGTCTGGAAACCAAGCGTCTTACTCTCTCTTCTCAGAAAAATGACCATTCAGTATATGTACATGTGATTAAGGGCATGAATGTTGGAACTTGAGTCCTTGATTTACATTATGACTCTGGCTCTTGCTGTGCCACTTTGGGCAAATTGTTTGCCCTCACTGTTCCTTATCCCTAAAATTCATGTAATGATTATAATTGCATAAAATTGTTGTGAGGTTTAAACATAAAGCACTTAAAACAGTATTCAACATGTTAATAAGCAGTCAGTTAATGTCAGCTGTTATTATCTCTGTTATAATCCATCACATTTATTTTAATTATTTGTATTTTATACTATCTTTCCCCATTGAATATTGAAGTATTTGAAGAATAGACTCAATCTTTCACAATTTATGGCACATAGATATCTAAATGGCTAAATTATAGAATCAATATAATAGTCTCCAATTTCTACTACTGGAGGTAGATGAATTTAGTGATGTGTCTCTGATTGATGGAGAGTAATTTTTATCTCCAGATTAAAACCACTACCTCATGAACACCATTCTACTTAGCAAAAAGTTTTTAAAAATCTACTGCATTAGGTTTTAGACACAGATGTATGTATAGAGACTATATAGATAAACATACAGATATGTTCCTTTATTTGAATAAGAAAATGATGAGATTCAATCGAATTACTGATTATATTTAATAGAATTAATTTTATTTAATTAATTATTAATACAATGAGGAAGAAAACAGGATTGAGAAAATGTATTGTAGATAAACCTAAACTGACAGCCAGAAGTGGCTTTAATGAACATTTTTTTAATGAAAATTTTATTAAAGTTAATTTTTATAAAGGAATGTGAATGAATTATAAAGGTCTATCTAGATCATTGAATTTGTTGCAAAGTAATTTCACCATTATACAACAAATAGAAGTTTACCAGCCCAGCAAAAGCCCTTTCGTGTCCCTATCCAGTCCACCTCTTAGATTGGCTTTACCTAGCTGTAAACTTCATAAAATAGAATCATACTCTGTGTGCTCTTTTGTGTCCATCTCCCTCATTAAGTTCTTGAGAAATATCCATGTGTTTGCCTGGAGCAGTAGTTGGTTCGTTTTCATTTCTATACAAAACTCCGTTGTATGACTATACCCCACATTTACTTTTCTACCTTCGATAGTTAATAGTTGCAGCTATGGCAAATTGTGTTGCTCTGATCATTTGGGTACATGTTTATTTGATTGTTTTGTGCATGTAAGTATACATTTCTGTTAGGCTGAATAAGAATACAATTCCTTGGAAAAACATACGTTCATTTGTAGTAGGTACTGTCAAATGTTTCCTAAAATGATTACATAATTTTATATTTTACTAGGAATTCATGAGTTTCACTTGGTTCACATCCTTAACAACACTAGGTATTTTCAGTGTTTTTAAAAAGCCATTGTACTGAGTGGGTAGTGGTAGCTTGTGGTTTTTGAATTGCATTTCTCTGGTGACTAATAATGTCGCACATATTTTCATCTCTTTATTGGTTACTTGCCTCTTTTGTGAAGTACCTGGTCCAGTTTTTTGCACATTAAAAAAAAGAAGTAGGTACTCTGTCATTTGCTTATTGATTTTTCTGGTGTTATTTATAAATTATTTGTATGAGTCTTAGGTCAGACATATGTATAACAAATATCTTTACTGCTCTATAGTTGGCTTTTTAATTTTCTTAATTTTTCACAGAAGTAAGTTATTTTAATGCAGGTTTATTTATGGTTCTTGTTTTTGTGAAATATTTAAGAAGTCTTAAATCCAAAATCAATGAATAAAACTCCCTCTGTTATCTTACAATAGCTTTAAACTTTTAATAACTTTGCCACACATTGAATTTTATCTATAGTGTGAGGTTGATATCAGGAATCATTTCTGTGTCCAGATTAATTTTGTGCCTTTGATTAGTCTGCATTCTTTTCTGACCCAAGAAAGACCCTGGAGATTATAACCATAGTGGGAGGCACCCCCTTGCACTTTCTCACATAGTTACAATGTTATCTTATTAGCAGAAACAGTCATGATATCACCTGTGGAATGACACATTTTATTCTCTACAGTAGCTCTCTATCCAGAACATTTATATTCTTGTTAGGCAAGGAAATGTATACTTTCGTGGATGGCCAAGCCACCTGAAAGCTATGTTTGTATCATAGGTTGGGCTTTCCAGAAGTAGATGCTAAGACAGTTTTGGGTGAAAGGTGTTTATTAGCAGTTGACACCTTTGGGGGAAAAAAAGAAGGGAGCAGGATTTGGCAGAGGAAAAAACCAAACTGAGATAAAGGCTGACCAAGCCTCATCCAACCTAGCAGAAAGCTCTAGAGAAAGTACACCCAACAGTATAACCCCATGTTGGGGTTGAAATGGCCAGACTTTTAAAACTCTCCTCACTTAGTCATCTAAGAAGGAAGCTCATGACCTTGGCCAAAGTGGCTCTCTGCAGTTGAGAGAGAGCTTATATAAACTGAGATTTGCAGGCTGCCTGCTGACATAATCCCCAGAGCTGGATAGCAAGTCCTTCCTTGATGGGGAATCTGGCCTGTACATTTCCATGTCTACAAGTTTCCTTGTTGGTATCCTATATTTGGAGGACCAATTCCAAGATTTCACACATATATCTCTTAATCTAATTATGATTCCCAACATCCACAGACCACTGGACAATTAAAGCATATTTTCCAGATATTAATAGAATATCTCCAGGGCTTCACTAGCTCTCCACACATGTGGCCCCCTAAGTTTCACAGGAGCATGTACTTAGTTTCATTACAATTTCTTTATTTAAACAAGCAAACAAAAACCGCTTTGTATTTTAAAGGTATATGTTTCAATTGTTTATTTTGAAATAATTATACAATCATAAGAAGTCACAATATATATGCAGGGAGATCCTGTGGACTTTTCACCCAGTTTTCACTAGTGATAACATCTTGCATTACTATGGTACAGTATCCAAACAGGTGAAGTGACATTGGTACAATCCACAGAGATTATTTAAATTTCATCAGCTTCACATGCACTCCATTGTGTATATGTGTGTATAGCTTTATGTAATTTTATCACATGTGTAGCTTAATGTAAATAGCACCACAGTCAAGATACAAAACTAATCCATCTCCACAAGGCTACCTTATTCCTCTCCTTTACAGACATACCTGCCTTTCCGCTTTCCTGGCATCCTTAACCTCTGGCAACTACAAATCTATGCTTCATATCTAAAATTTTGTTATTTTAAGAAAGTTACATACATGAAATCATTGGCTTTTTTTTCAACTCAGCAAAACCTTCTTGAGAAGTATCCAATTGTTGTATCAATAGTATTTTTTATTTTTTATTGCTGAGCAGTGATCCATTGTATAGATGTACCACAGTTTTAACTGTTCATTGATTGAAGGACATTTAGGTTTTTTCTACTTTTTTACAATTACCAAAAAAGCTGCTATGAATATTTGTGTACAGGATTTTGTAGAAATATAAGTTTTCATTTCTCTGAGATAAATGCCCCAAGGTGGTAATTGGTAGGCCACAAAGTAAGTAAGTGCATGTTTAGTTTTATAAGAAACTGCAAGTATTTGTCGGAGTGGCTGTACCACTTTCCATTCCCATCAGCACTGATGAATGGTCCAGATCCTCTGTATTCTTGACAGCATTTGGTGCTATCACTATCTTTTTTATTTAAGCCAGCCTGAAACATTATATGATATCTGATTGTGGCTTTAGTTTGCATCCCTAATGATTAATGATGTTAAGGTCTTTTTGTATGTTTATATGCCATCTGTGTATTCTCTTCAGTGAGATGTTTGATTACATCTTTGCATATTTTCTAAATTTATTGTCTTTTTTATTTTAACTTTTGGGTTTTGAGAGTTCTTAAAATATTCTGTATACTACTTCTTTGTTGGATAGCTTGTCTATAAATATTTTCTCCCATTTGTACCTCTTCTTTTCATCTTTTAACAGGTTTTTTTTTTATGTCAAATCTCAGATCAAGGTGGCAGCCAAGTTGGTTTCTTCTGGGGCCTCTCTCTTTGGATTGTAGATGGATGTCTTCTCCCTGTGTCTTCATGTGGTTTTTCCTCTGTGCACACTGGTGTCTATGTGCCCAAATTTTCTCTCCCTAAAACGACACTAGTCATATTGGATTAGGGTTGACTCTAACAGCCTCATTTTAACTTCATCGCCCCCATTAAAGGACATATATCCAAATACAATCACATTCTGAGATACTGAGGGTTAGAAATTTCACATATGAACTTTTATGACAATTCAGCCCTTAACATCTAGTAACCAGTTGATAATTCCAGCAGGACTCATCTGGGTCTCTGATTTGCATTAAACATTACTTTAATCATAACAAAACATAGTAACAACCAAAACATTTCTTCAGGGACAGGAAATTTGTTTTTCTGATAATATATGTTTATTTCCCCCTAAAACCAGTAACAGGCAAGATGGTTTATATCAGGGTTGGAGGGGAAACCACAAATATGATCCCTGGGACTACAGGGATGGGGTGTGGTTGTCTGAAGCACTGTGTTACAAGGATATTCACTGATTTTCTAGAAAAAGAGAAATTCTGGCAAGATGAACTCAATAAAGGAATAGCAAAGGCTGCAGATTGTGGTTTCATGTCTGGTACTGGGGAGGGCTGACTGGCTTTTACCACATTGACTCTAGTCCATCTAACTTCCTACTCTCAAACTGGCCTCAAGATAAACAAAGCAGAAAATATAATTAGTATTCAAAAGACTTAGGCCAAGAAGATAAGTTTCCTCTTGGAGCAACTGAGAAAGATTTGACCTTTGAAGTAGTTGTGGAGGATAAATGGCCTTCCATGGGTTAAACCAGGGTCTCCTGGGGCCATAAAGACAAGTGCTCTGATTCCTCACACATAAAGCTGCCACCTAAGGCTCTATTAGCTCCATACCTTATTGGGAGAAGACCTTGGGGAGGTGAAATAAGTGTTTCATTTCCTTAACAGGAGGGGCTAAGATCGAGAAAATATTTCTTAAGATCCCAATTGGCGGGAAAAGCAAAAACTCCGGGGAGGTGCTTGCTTCATTAATAATCTCACCGGCTTTGAGAAGAAGCCACATGATCTGAGTCTTCAGGGAGGACCCAAAACTCTGCTCCTCATCCGTAACAACTGAGCTGTGGTGCATGTGAGTATGCGGAAACATCCAGGAGATACAGAAAGAGGGCATTAGGAGACTCTTCTATAAGCTGTCTAGAGAGAAGACAGGGAAGGGATAAGGGAGGAATCTCTATAGCTCACTGCTCTCAGTGAGTATATAGACCTCAGTCTGAAGTTGGTAATACTTTGGAAAAGATTTGTGCATGAGTACCTAAGACCTTCCATGCCCAGTGGTATAATATGGTTGACCCTCCCATATGTCTCCTATCCTTTCTAGGGGATAACCACAGAGGCACCTCTTATTCTACAAGACTTTTAAATAAGGCAAAGAAAGGTTGTAACTGTAAATGGTAAAAGGTTACCTGAATTTTGACATACTCAACTGTGCATCATGCCTCTTGGTTTTATCCTCTACCTTCATAACATCTTTCATACCCTATGGTCTTTCCTCAGCTTTTGTCTCTTCCCCAAAAGTCTTTCTTTTTAAAAACCAAGTGAAACTCCTAGCTGTAGACATGTGAATTTTCCACAGCATGAAGTACAGGTAGATTTGTATGGAATCCTTGGGACTAGAAAAGAAGAAACTGAATTGGAAGTTATTGGCAAAATAGAATTGATCCCTTCCACCCTCAGTAGCTTTCTCTGTAGTAATTTACTACTTGTATACATATTATTTTACAAGAGGGCATTATTCACAAAATTGCATTAAGAGTTTGGGTAAAAGATCATTGTGGGAAGGACAGAGAAGTAAGGGGAATGACATTTTATTTAGAGAACATACAAGATAGGACAATTAAGTTCACAAACGCATCCTAGAAAAAGTACTACATAACTCATTGCTGAATATCATTACAGTCACCTTTGAAGTGCTCCCCTTGGGAAGCTATGCACCAATGCCAGCATCTAGTCCACCCTTCAGAGCAATTTCAGAACTCTTTCTGGAATGGCCACCAGAGTTGTCGTCATATTACCCTTGATGTCCTGAATGTCATCAAAATGTCTTCCTTTCAATATTTCCTTTATCTTTGGGTAAAGAAAGAAGTCATTGGGGGCCAGATCAGGTGAGTAGGGAGGATGTTCCAATACAGTTATTTGTTTACTGGCTAAAAACTCCCTCACAAACAGTGCCATGTGAGCTGGTGCATTGTCTTGATGCAAGAGCCATGAATTGTTGGAGAAAAGTTCAGGTCACCTAACTTCTTCACACAGCCTTTTCAGCACTTTCAAATAGTAAACTTGGTTAACTGTTTGTCCAGTTGGTACAAATCCTTAATGAATAATCCCTCTGATATCAAAAAAGGTTAGCAACATCTTTTTGACTCTTGATTTGGACTGACGGAAATTTTTTGGTCATGGAGTATTAGCTGACTTCCATTGTACATTTTGACACTTTGTTTCAGGGTCATATAGGTACACCTGTGTTTCATCACCAGTGATAACATGGCCCAAGACATCATCTTGCCTCTCCAAAAGGTCTTAGCAAACTTTGGCTCTCTTTTGCTTTTGTTCATCGGTGAGTTCCTTCAGGACCATTTTTTGCAAACAGCTTTCTCATGCCAAGGTTTTCAGTTAAGTTTTTCCTGTTTCTCTATCAATGTTTAGTTGGTCTGCTATGCTTCTCACAGTCAGCTGACAATTTTGATACACAATTTGATGCATTTTTGCAATGTTTTAATCAGTTCTGTTCATTACTGGCCGCCCTGAGCTCTCTTCATCAGTGACATGTTGTTTCCCCTCAGAAAACTATTTAATCAATTTGTACACTGCCATTTTCTTCATGGCATTATCCCCATAAACTTGGACTAACATGTCCCTGATTTCACTTCCACTCTTGCCAAGTTTAACAAGAAATTTAACATTTGTTTTTTGCTCTAATTCAAGCTCTCAGACATTCTAGCAACGGCACACAAAAACACGCAACAATAATGAACGCCACTCAGCAAGACACCGCCACATGTCCACATGAACACAGCTGTGAGACACTGATATACCAAGGTTATGAAACCTTACTGAGCTGTTTGTACAGTGCTGCGAATGTAAGTGCATGGTGGCAAGTTTGCGAACTTATTGTCTGTCATAACTTGTATAAAGAGAAGCTATGTGGAATAATCTTTGCATCTAGTGACTGAAGAATAAACATCACTCATATTTTCAATAAGCGCTATGTTTTGGTTTATGTCTCTCACTCCTGGGGACAGAGTATGGGGAATTGGCAGTGATTCTGTCAATTTTCCATCCCTTAGAGTCATGCCAAAAAGGGCTGAATCATTGCCTCAAGCCCAGATGTCTGGCATGTTATCACTGCTGAAAACTTACAGCTAGATCTCATCTGTTCAGGTCAAGATAAGAGGGTGGATTTTTTAGGGAATATCTCAAGAGTGTATATGGCAAAATAAATTTTAAAAAGCATATTTGAATATTTGAAAGTTTTAATTTGAAGGGGGGGAGAAAAACAACAGCCTGAAGAAACAGTTCCAGTATGTGACAAAAAAAAACAGACATGCACTTGCTTCAATTCAGCCATATTTACTGATACTCTTGATGTCCTTGCAAGTAAATCCCTCTGTCTGCCTCTCAGATTTCCCTTTTGAGTAAATGATTTCAACATTATCTCATTTGTTCAAACCAGAACTCTAGAGTCAATCTCATTTTGTTTTTCTTTCATTCCCATTTCCAATGTATCAGCCAGCCTTGGTACTACAAAAATGTATCCTTTTGTGTTTAAGTTTTCTTCATTTCCTTTGCTGCTCTCCTAGTCTATCACCATTACTCCTCATCTGGATAATTGTGATAGCTTTATAACTACTCTCTTTTATCTTCCTTAATTATCCATTCTTCATATAGCAATCCAAGTAATAATTTAAAAATGCAAATCATTCTGACCATTCAGAATGGCTATCATCAATAAATCAACAAACAACAAATGCTGGCAAGGTTGTGGGGAAAAGGGAACCCTGGTGCACTGTTGGGACTGCAGACTAGTGCAGCCACTATGGAAATCAGTATGGAGGTATCTCAAAAATTTGGAAATGGAACTACCTTATGACCCAGCAATTCCACTCTTAGGTATTTATCCAAAAAACCCAAAGACATTAATCCAAAAAAATATATGCACCCCTGTGTTCATTGTGACACTAGTCACAATAGCTAAGACTTGGAAAAAACTGAAATGCCCATCAGTAGATGACTGGATTAAGAAACTATGGTACATTTACACAATGGATTATTACTCAGCTATAAAGAAGAAGGAAATAGTACCATTTGCAACGATATGGATGGACCTAGAGAACATTATGCTTAGTGAAATAAGTCAGTCAGAGAAAGACAAATACCATATGATCTCACTTATACATGGATTCTAAGGAACTGAATGGATGGGAGATGTGGCTGGAGATAGTCTCAGAGACACAGAGGAAAAACTGAGTGTTGCTAGTTGGGAGGGGGTGGGGATGAAGGAAAAGGGGAAGGGATGAGACAATACAAATTGGTAACTACAATATGGCCTCAGGGATAGAAAAGACAGTCTGGGGAATATAATCAATAATGTCTTGCTAGGGAGACCACTTCATAGTCGGTGTAGAGGCCTGACCACCGCACTGTATTTCTGAAGCTGATGTTGAATAATAATGTATGTCAACTATAATTATGTATACATATAGTCACGGGACATGGAGTAGAGAGTGGGAATGGAGTCAATGGAATTGTAATAGGTAAGCATGATATCGGGGGTGGGAGGGCAGTAGATGGAGGAGGGGGGTTGTTACTTTGTGAGGGATGAAAAGGATAACTATTGCATTGTTCTGTACACCTGAAACTAACAATAAAAAAATGCAAATCAGAATATGTCATCACTATGATTTTTAAACTCTCAAGTATCTTTTCATCATATTTGGAGTAAAAACAAACTTCCTAATGTTATCTATAAGGCCTATGAGACTACTGACTGGGTCTCTGACATTACCTATTGTTCCTCTTTCTTTTGGTCACCAAGCTCCAGACATGCTAATTTTCCCTTCTCAGTTGAACAATCTTCATAGGACCAGCTCTTTTTAGTTATTCAGGTCTCAGTTCAAATGTCAACTTTTCAGAGATGCAGTCCCAGATCATCCAAACTACTATACTAAACTGTATGTAATACCATCCCAATAAAATGTCTTATTTTAAAATTGCCCTTAAATTTATCTAAATTTTTCTTATTTATTTTCAACTAAATTTATGGCTTATAAAATCAGGGACTTTGTCTTATTGCCATTTAGTGCCGGTACTTAAAATGGCATGCCTATCACAGTGGGTGCTGAAAACTACAAATTGCCCTAGGGCATCTCTTTGATCCCAGGTCTTTAGCCTAATCTAGTTTGTGAAATTAAAAAAAAAATTGTACACTAAATATCTCTGTTTGCCACTAAATTCTTGTAATAATAATAACTTAGGTGTTTATAGGTGTGTCTATAATGTAACTAGCACATACGTATTTGGGGTTAGAAAATTGGCAGATAGGAACAGAGTTATAAAAATATAAAATGATAAGGTGGTTTGGGTGAAATGGAGTAAAGTTTGGCTTATTTATACCAAATCCAATCTATAACACCCATAAATTCCTCCACAGATATCCACACAAACTGTAGAGACCTATCTGGTCACTGAAGCTTAGGAATTTTCCTGAAAAAAGTTTGAATTGTTCCTTGAACAGTGTGGTAAATACTTATTATCTCAACCATCTCATTGGCTCCTCCCCTCTCCATCAAATGATCATGACTTCCTCACAAGAATCATAGTTTATATTTATTCTCCAAGGCAATACATGCTTAGGAAAAGATTGTTTGTGATAAGAGAAACCATGAATAAGTAAGAAAAAATAGACATAGTCAGTACCTCCTTCCATCTTTGTTCTAATTTTTATCCTACTATTACCAATCTTTAGCTCTGATGTTGGTGCCATAGCCAGAGCATCTGCCAGTGGCTAATTAGTTTTACTGAATGGAAGAGGTAATTCTCTTTTTTTCCTTTTGTTACAAACAAGGGCTGAGGGATTGAAGGAATAAGTTTACATACATTTTTTGAAAAATAGTTGCTTTCTGTATATGTGTCCTGACTCCATATTATATAGTGTGAATGTCTCAAAGAATAAAATAATATTATTCTTATTTGATTGGAATTTTTTAATGAGTTAAGAAGGGACCCGTGACTCATGTTAAAATATCCTCAAAGAGTGGATGCTCTGCCTTCATTACATTTCAGTCAGAGCAGAGAAGTGATACAGGAGATGGAACTATATAGAAAATGTTATTGGTGTCATCAGTGCTTAGTCATTTTACAGAACTGTACACCTACCCCTTTTTCCTGTGAGTGTTGGCTGCTCATTGCTCACATTGCTGCTTTCTTCAAGCTATTAATTCTCAACACAGTTGGAATTGCCTCACCAATATTATGGCCCCTGGTGTCAAGGAAGCAGGCCATAGACATATACTAACTCTCTTGACTTCTGAAGTTAAACTCCAGATGGGACTATGTCCTTGTTTATCTGTTTCCCCTGTCTACCCTGCTTTTCCTCACTCCCTGTCTCTGAGAGCATTCATTAATAAATTATATATATCTGAATCCGTGTCTAGAAACCTGCAAATCTCATTTCTTTCCTATTTTATCACAAAATGTACTTGTGAAAAGACTAAGCTTACAAAAAGAGAGTAAATATATATATATATGTATATATATATACATATATATATCATTTTAATCCTTTAATCCTCTATGACATCCAAGTAACACAGTCTAAATACTAAATATTGAGTACAAATATGAGTATGAAGATAAGTTACGTCCTGTTTTCAGTTGTCTATAAAACCACACATGAGTCCCGTAGCTTCTCTTACTCTATCTATAACTTATTTTATTCATAATAATATCATGAGGTAGGTATTATTACAAATTTACACATGAGGAATCTTAAGGTAAAAAAACTTAAGTATCTCATCTAAGGACATAAAGTTTATAAGCAGTATAGCTGTGATTCAAATCCATATCTTCTAATTCTAATGCCACTATAAATTGTACTGCACAAAATAGTATATATTTAATGGACTTATTTTCTGCCCTGTACTCTACTATGCCTACCGAAGCAGCACCTACTCCCTTCTTTTAAGAATTTCCCCTCCTTCTACTCCAAAAAATGTGGTTTCTCATAGGAGCTGATATTTTCCATTATATCTCCAAACCCCTAATCCCTGACAAGTAAAGCCAGTCCAAATCTTTTTCAGGATTTTTCAAAATAAAATCATGAAAAAGAGTTATGCTCTCATTGTGAAAGAAGTTGTAAAATGAAATACTTAGAACTGTTAATAGTCATGTTTTCCATTATACGAGTGATTTCAGGCTATAATAACCATTTAGAGTGAATTATAAATAAGGTAATGCAAATAACCATCAAGTCCCTGGTTCCATGTTTCCCTAAGGCCCAATGGCAAGGAGGGTAATTCAACTTTCTCTTTGATTCCACAGCCTAATAAAAACCTTCCTTGTTATTTTGTTTTGTTTTGTTCAAATTGGCTTCAGTTGAGTTTCAGTTACTTATAGCCAAATACTACTAATAATTATATCATCTTAGTTACAAATGTTAATCTGCTCCAATGAATATTTTAAAACTGTGAATTACTATTAGATAGAGAACTACCCATTTCCCCAAAAACACAGAAAATGAAAGCTAAAAAATGGCAAGGAAACAAGTCTATCTGATCATTTGGTGAATGATTTATGAAATGATTGCCTTTGTTTAGGAAATCCATTTGTTATTTGAAAGTAATTGAGGAAATAAATTCATTGAGAAGAGGCTGTAGGGCAAAAATAGAAACAGGACAACTAGGGAGAAATTGAAGGAGAACCTTTATTTATTTATACAGAAACATGAGAAATAGCTGAAATCCCCCTAGGCATTTACTTCTCTTCAAAATCTATTTCATCAATCAGCATAAGCACATCATTTCCTTTGGTGTATGTTACTATCATCACAAAATTAGTTTTCTATAGATCTCATACAGTTCTTGTGGTAAAATTCTAGGTATTATTAGCAATCTATTTGCAACAGTGTCTCCCAGGAAACACTATAGATATGTTTTGTATTTTAAAGCAGGGTAGACTTCATTCACAGTGGCCCCCTGGAAAAACATACCAACACATCAGTGAATCTCCTTTGTACAGGACAATCTGAAGAAGTCTGTAATTTAGCTTATAATCATTGAAGACAAAAGAAAAAAATAATAAATTGCATGGAGAAGGACTTCATTATGAATAAATTCAATGGTGCCCATTGAGATGAATAAACAGCATGTAGGTGTAGGAGATCCAAGGTATATAAGAATATATACAAGGAAAAAGTTTTTGCAAGTATCAAGCTCTGTCTTCCAAAGAATATTACAATTATATAGCACAGGTTTGAAGGGATAATTTGCCATAAGGATATTGAGTTTGAGTTAGGAATTGAAAGGCTAACTATGCATTCCTGTGGATGAAAAAAGAAAAGCAGTCTTAAAAATTATCACAAAGAGAGTGAGAAATGTTAGAGATACACTGAAAAACCATACTACAATCTATTACAATAACTCAGCAGAGTATTCCTCATCCAGATACAAAATGAATTCTTGCTAGGTGAGCAACAGATTAATTTCATTCAATTAATTAACAAATAATTGCTTTGCCTTCTCAGGAGAATTAGCCTTTTATAGAGTAAATTAAAGATGATGTATTTAATAATACTTATTTGATATTATGAATATTAAATTGGATACTCAGAGTGATTAGGTATGTTTAAAGGACCCAGGGGTCTCTCTATTTAATTAACAAATATCAATCAATTTTTATTTTATAGCCCAACTCCTCACACAGTTTCATTATTATGAATAAGCTCATAGCCAAAATTCAATATTATAAGAAATTTAGGAGTTTATGTCCCTAGACACTAGTGCTTATCAAAGAGCTGACAGGTTCCAGTGGCAGTGAATAGTGAAGAAACACCGTAAGAAATGGATCAGATGAGATGGACCCTCCAGAGGAGAAATTTTAAAAATGAGATCAGCACAGACTAGTGTGGTATGCTGAAGGCTGGCAAATAATAGAATCACACTCCATAGAAAGTAGGAGGCTGTTAAATGTCAACACAGGCTTAGTAGTCAAATTGCAAAAATCACTAGGACAAAGGCTTTCATGAATCTTTAGTGAAGGTATTTAGAATCCCTGAATGTTACCTTCATCTATGTCATATATAATATAGGGCAGGAACTAGACCGAAGTGATGTGACACCAGAGCCCAGATCTAGAGCCAAGGAATGGTATGTTCTGGGGAAAATATTTTAACTCAAAAAAGTAAGATATTTTTAATGGGGTTGCCTGAATTCCTTCAAAACATATATTCTCATGAATATCGAGCTCTGTGGAGACAAGCATTGACTGGAGGACTCTTGTTAAGAAACACTACATCAAAGGCTTTCATTACATGAGATAGGAGATCCTTCCAAATCTGAGAAGTTATGCTGCTATGATTCTACTACTCACAGGCAACACAGCAGGAAATATGAAGGGAATGAAGAAGGTTTTGGGAAACACATGCATGGCAGAGCCATACATGGCTACTTAAGGAAATGTTAGATACCGTTGGTGTTGTGCCCACTTCCTCCCAAACCTGAAGCATTTGCTGATGACTAACAGCCACTCTCTTTCTCCAGAGATTTGTCCTCTGACTCACCGAGCAGTTATCTTAACCTTGGGAAATCTTGAAGAAAATGACTTTCCACTTGTTTTAGAGAAAGTGGTATTGATTAGAATGGTGTTATACATAAGAGGTAGGGAAACTCTGTAGATGAGAGGGTAAATCTACCTTCTGATGAAATGGGAGAAGAACTTGGAAATCATGGGGATTACCTCAAGTGCTCACTACTTTCACCTCATTTTGAGCTCCAAATAGGGCTCTGCCAAATCAAGTCACTTCTAAATTTGTATTTAATACAAAGAGTTTTCAGGCACAAATACATCCAGACTCAAGTCATTCCCAGAGACTGACTCCTAATCATGACTTCCCAAATCCTACTGAGTTTCAGAAAGACTTATGAAGAGAGGAGAGCTCAGGAGGAATTTAAGTAAATCCGATGTCAGAAGCCAAATGTGACCCACATGGTTGACCACATCATCCCCATCCTATTTTAAAGTCTCACAGTTGGGTGAGGCTCCAGGATAAATTTAAGAGACAAGGCTAAGACATGACAATAGAGTTCCTCAGATTCATATCTCTGCTAGAATATGAATATAGTCTTTTCTACTCAAGTACAAATTATCAGAAAAACTCAAGGATGGTAAGAACACCTTCATCAATGTCAACAACTTCATCTTACTGTGAGACACTTAAAGTGAAAGAAGGTTTTTTTACTTTTTAAAAATTATTTATTGTTTTTATTAAATTTATCGGGGTGACATTGGTTAGTAAAATATGGATTTCAAGTGTACAATTCTATAATACATCATGTACATATTACATTCTGTGTGCACCATCCAGTCAGTTCTTCCATCACCATATATTAGACCCCCTTTATCCTATTCTACTTCCTCTCCTTCCCCCTTACTCTCTGGTAACCACTAAACTGTTGTCTGTGTCTATGATTTGTTGTTTGTTTGTTTGTCTGTTGCTTTCAGGTTTATATGTCACATGAGTGTAATCATATGGTTCTTGACTTTTTCTGTCTGACTTATTTCACTTAGCATGATAATCTCAAGAGTCACCCATGTTGTTCAAATGGCAGTATTTCATCTTTTTCATGGCTGATTAATATTCCATTGTATACCATAAGATTTTTTACTTGACTTGAATTGCTCTAGAGGCAAGAACTATGATCTCTGGGAAAGGTTGAGACAGATAAAAATCTTACTCTTTGAATTTATCAGCAAATGTACTCATTTATGAGAAAATATCACTTCAAGAAAGCAATGTAGAGTACTATAATGAGTGATCTTATTTGAAAACCAAGGAAAGGTAAGTGTAAGGAAATGATCAGGCTTCATCTAAGTTTAGTGAGCTTACTTGCTATAGGATTCAAAAATGACAAAGTTAAATGTAGTTTTGATGGTATCTTCTCTTTTGAGGTGGAGGTCAGAAAGGACAAAGGTGATTTGACAGCATGACTTACATCTGCCGGGTAAAGCTACAGTTCTGCTTCCTGTCAGTAGTGAAAATGGAGGATTGTAGGACACAGCTCTGGGGGCCACCTCTTTCCCCAACAGAGGCCAGGGAAAGACAGCCCAGACACCTAATTATCTGCAGCTGGAGGGACCCTGGAGAACCATTTTTCCATACAGATAACTTCACCAATTAATGCTGTGAGCAGTCTTCAAAGATAACATTTGCACCAGGTTCTACATCAAGACCCAGCAATTACTTCCTTAATTCCTGGTGCCCCAGGTAAGGCTCTGGTGACCATGGGGTAATGAAATGGAGATAATAGAGAGAAAAATAAAGATGACTGCTCTTCTCATACTACTCTCCCTTCATGCAGATGTTGCAAGAAGGTAAATAGAAAATGGAGGAAAGCTATTATTTGTCTCTATGGGTTCTGCCCAGTGTAACAGATTGCAATAGAAAAGGTCAACTCCCTAGAAAATGCCAACTCTCAGAGATAAGCAGTGATTTTTTTTTTTGTCATGGGTGCTTACCTGAATAATCAAGATATTTAGGTTGCTACCAAACTTTCTTGTTAGCCCAGGGCATTAAGAATATTTTTCCTATAGTAGAAATATTCTTTGGAAAAGACAGTAAGGAGAAGAAAGACTGATCCTGAGAGTGAATGTGCAGGGCAGGGTCACATGACACGTGCAGGTCTCTATATTACATCTCCTCCTCTTGGTGGTGCTCTCTGTGTTCAGTATTCTTTTGCTCCCATCTCCCTATGTAACCTTTATGCCATCTCTTTCCTTTTCTTTGTGCCTTTTGCCTTTAGTGATTTGGTTAATTCTAAGCTATAGGACAAAACTGTGTGTGTATGTTCTTACCCCGGTGCCTGTCCTTAAAAGTCGCTGTTTCATTAAGGAAATGATCATTATATAAAAGCTCCAGTGAGTAAGACAAAGTCAGGATTGATTAGTCATGTCCACAACTGGGGAAAAATTGGAGTCTGGAGGGCCTTGTGGTACCACATATGCAGGTAGTTGGTGAGTTATTGTTAAGTCTTAAGTAGATTTGACATTTGTTTGGAAAAAGGCAGTTTGTGGGTAAGTCACTTTACACATTAGTCAATTACATATCAGTAACTATTACTTGGAAGTCAGTGTACTTATTTACATCAGTTTAACCATCAGCACACCAGCCAGGCAGTGCATCAATGTGTTAATAATAAGATGTGAGATTTAGCTAGAGGGAGAGGGCAAAGTTAGGAGTAAGACTGTAATAACACCAAGAAAAGTGTAATGGGTATAAAAAGGAAGGAGCAGGAAAATGACAGCATGGAGATAACATTAGTTGGATCTTAGGAGCATGAGCAAAAGAGGCAGAAATCACCAAAGGTACTCAGCTGAGGTGACCCAAGTTAGCTGAACAATGCATATGAGTGGAAAATAAATATGTAATGTTGGATGCCATTGAAGCTGTATAGGGCTTTGTCATGTAGCAATTTTGTGGCAATAGCTAATTGACATAATAACTAATGTATATAAACTCTCTAGATATTAGTTTATTCCTAGTATCAAGATATGGATAATAGCAATTCTTACTGCATTAGTTTTCTGTTGCTGTGTAACAAATGACCAAAAACTGTGTTGCTTAAATTAACACTTTTATAATAGCGGAGTTCTGTAGGTCAGAAGTCTAGTAGGCTTGATTGTGTTCTCTGCTTAGGGTATCTTAAGGCCAAAATCAAGGTGAGAGCTAGGCTGGGCGCTTGTATGAAGGGTCTAGAGAAGAATCCATTTTCAAACTCATTCATACTGTTGGAAGAATTCAATCTTGTGGCAACAAGTCTGAGGTCCCTGCATTCTTGCAGGCTGTCTGCAGGGATCCTCTCTCTGCTTCTTAAGGCTGCCTGAATTCCTTCTTATGTGACCCCTACAACTTCAAACCAGTAACTGTCAAGTCATTCTCAAATTTGAATCACTTTGAGTTCTTATTCCACCACGAATCTGTGAAAACTATTTGCTTTTAAGGGCTCATGTGATTAAATTATGTTTACCCATATAATCTCCTTTTGATAAACTCAAATCAACTGGTAAATAACCTTTATTGCATCTGTATAACCACAAGCATGATATTTCATTATGTTCACAGGCTGACAACACAGGGATTAAGATACAGAATCTTGGTGTATGTGTGTGGTGGTGGTGGTGGTGGTGGTGGTGGGGTGAATTTTAAAATTCTGATTACCATACCTATTTAAAAGTAGTTAGTGAGAAAATAGACTTTCTTTTTCAATATGTGTATTATCTTTACAATACATGTAAAATAATGTTTATTTCTAACAATTATTTGACAAAGTAAAATGCCTGAATGAGCTGTGGACAGCAGCTAAAATAGAAAAGGAGAATGAAATAATGAGAGTTATTAGAAAAAGCAAAAATGAGTGTTCTTAAGAGAAACAAAAGTTTAATTGTCTAGAATAAAGATAAATACTAATTTAAAAGAAAGATGAGGAAAGCTATTTACATTTATTACTCATTAGTATTTATTTTGCATTTACTATGATCTAAGCATTCTACATTTATTTTCACTTTTGTTTTTTATATTCAGCTCTTATGATAATCAAATGTTGAACGTGCATCCATCTCATTAGACTATAAACTATAAAAGTTCAGGGATACTATATGCTTTTACTTAAAGACAATTTTTTTAGAGGTCTTAGATTTACAACAAATTTGAAAAGAAAAGTACAGAGATTTCCCCTTGTTCCTAAACATGTTTGTCCTCATTATGATCAACACCATCAACCAGAATTTATTTTAACCAAGGATAAACCTTATTGACATATTATGATCATCTGAAGTCCACAGTTTACCTTAAGGTTCACTCTTGGTGTTGTGCATCCTATGGGGTTGGACAAGAGTATAATGACATATATCCATCATTATAATACCATGCAGAGCATTTCACAGCCCTAAAAATTCTCTGTTCTCCCTCTTCATCCCCCTACCCCCACTCTTGGCAACCACACATCTTTTTATTGACTACATAATTTTGACTTTTCTGGAATGTCATATATTGGAATCACACAATATGTAGCCTTTTTAGATTGGCTTGTTTCATGTAGTAATATGCATTTGAGTTTCCTCTATGTTTTTTCATGGCTTGATAGTTCATTTCTTTTTAGTGCTGAATAATATTCCATTGTCTTGATTTACTACTGTTTATTTATTCATTTTCCTATTGAAGGACATCTTGTTTACTTCCAAGTTTTGACAATTATAAATAAAGCTGCTAAATAGAACTGAGGACAGATTTTTGTGTAGACATAAGTTTGCAGCTCTTCTGGGTAAATACCAAGGAGCATGATTGTTGGATTGTATGGTAAGAGTATTCTTAGGTTTGTAAGAAACCATCAAACTATCTTCCAAAGTGGCTGTACAATTTTGCATTCCCACCAATAATGTATGAGAGTTCATGTTACTCCATATCCTCACCAACATTTTGGTGTCAGTGTTTTGGATTTTGGCCATGCTAATAAGTATGTAAATGTCTGCTATTTTACTACTATATTCATTGCATTTAGTACAAAGTGAGATTTAAAGAAGCAAGACATCACTGAATAACAGAGATAAATATAATTGCTTTTAGTTAGAATTTATTGGGTTGTTGGAAAAGTCATGATGTATTTTTTCCATGTTTTTCATTGCAAAAACGCATCATCACTTTTCCAACAACCCAATGGTAATTGAAAAATAGGGTGCCACTTCCAAGTTTCCATCTTCTGTGTTCTGGAGTCAAATACAATACTTCTTGAAGCAAAAAGCTGTAAACTCCATAAAGTTTACTAATATAATGATCCCATGAGGTCAGACGATACCGGGGCAGAGTTTAGGCACCCCTCTTTGGGGCTCCTTGAGTGGGTTGGTATTGTGGGATTGCATAATAATTTATCCATACAAATTATAACTTGAGCTTCACGTCAAGTAAGGATGGCATAACCCAAAGACAGCTTACTTTTTGCTTCTCACAAGATCATGAGATTTGTGTCCTTAATGATCAGTCTAGTTTCATTTATGTAGATGTCAATTCCTATTTATTGAATCAATAAACACATAATATGAATGGTGAATCCAAAATTAAAGTACTGAGTTTTTCCTTGCAATGTAAAATATGTTCACAATAGAGATGAAGAGAAACTAGAGGGCAAAACTAGAAAGAGTCTTGGATTTCAAATGAGATGAGGCCAGACATTCAGGCAAGGTTTAACAGAGGATTATGACCAAGAAAATGAGGGAATACAAAGTATTCTAATTATAGAAATGGGACAATAAATTTATGAAGGATGGATACAAGTTGAGCACAATTTTCTACAAAGACTGTGATCTCTTATTTATCAAATGATATAGCAAAAATAATTTTATAGTTTTGAGGTGTACTGTTCAATACCGTAGCCTGTGGTTAGCTTGAGTTAGAATTTTCTGTTAGTGTAAACTACATACTGGATTTTGAAGCATTATATAATAAAATGTAAAATTTCTCATGCATGATTTTTTACTGATTACATTTTGAAATGATAATATTTTGAATACAACAGATTAAATAAAATACATTATTAAAATTATTTCTAACTCTTCCTTTTTTTTCTTTTACTGTGGCTACTAGAAAATTTAAAATTACATATGTGGCTCAAATTATATTTCTACTGGACAGGGGTCATTGAGAGAGACCGTTTTCTGTTTCAACTCAGGGATCCACCATGTGGTCCAACATCAGTGCTGCCCCTTTTCTACTGACTGGCTTCCCAGGTCTGGAGATACTTCATCCTTGGATTTCCCTAGGCTTCTTTTTCATCTATGTGTCCATACTCCTCAGCAATGGCACCCTCCTCTTTCTTATCAGTGAAGACCACACTCTTCATGAGCCTATGTATTACTTTCTGGCTATATTGGCAGCCACAGACCTTGGAGTGACTTTGACAACGATGCCCACTGTGCTTGGTGTCCTGTGGCTGGACCACAGGGAGATCAGCCATGGAGCCTGCTACTTCCAGGCCTATCTAATCCATTCACTCTCCATTGTGGAGTCTGGAGTCTTGCTCATCATGGCTTATGATCGTTTTATTGCCATCTGCAATCCCCTGAGATACACCTCCATTCTCACCAATGCTAAGGTGGTGAAGTTAGGTCTAGGGGTTCTAATGAGAGGATTTACACTTATTGTGCCCATGATCATCACCCTCTCTGGATTCCCCTACTGCAGATCCCATGATCTCTCCCATGCATTCTGCCTGCATCAGGATGTGATCAAACTGGCCTGTGCTGACACCACCTTCAATAGACTCTATCCAATAGCCCTGGTCTCATTAACTGGTTTCTTGGACTCTGTGCTTATCCTTATCTCTTATATCCTAATCCTTAAGACTATCATGGAAATTGCTTCAGGTAAGGAGCAGGCTAAGGCCTTAAATACTTGTGTCTCCCATATTAGTTGTGCACTGGTTTTTTATGTCACTGTGATTGGGCTCACCTTCATTCACAGATTTGGGAAATATGTGCCACATGTAACTTATATAATTATGAGCTATGTCTACTTCCTTTTCCCCCCATTTGTGAATCCAATAATCTATAGTATTAAGACCAAGCAGATACAGAATGGTATTAATCGCCTTTTCTCTTTCCATAGAATTTGAGCCTGATCTATTTACTTAGGGAGTTATACCTTTGGATACAGTAAATTTACTTGTGTCAAATTATTCTTAGGAAATAAAGAATGTTTGTTTAAAAAATGGCATAGTATGGCAGAAAGAATGTGACCTTTGGGGGAAAAAAGCACTTCTACTCGTCTCCTTCACTTATACCCTTTGTGATCTTGAACAACTCATTTAACCCCTGAGCCTTGGTTATCTCATCTATCAATGAAGAATGTACACATAAAACTAACATAATATTGTATGTCAACGGTAATTGAAAACTAAATTTTTAAAAATTAAAAAAAAGAATAACAAAATGCACCTTGTAAGAGTTTTTCTCTGAGTAGTTGAGAAAATACATATTGCTAATGGCACTCATATGTTCTATTGATTATATTATGACCATTATGATTGGCAAAGACAAACATCTGAAAATTTTGACCTGTCAAAACATCTAGGAGGGAAGAACATTCAGCTGGTAGAAATTATTAAATTTATGATGATTCTTTCATATAATGAAATATATAGCTAATAAGAACAATATCATGAGAAGTTTTAAAAAGCCTTTGAACATGATTATACTCCTTCTCACTGTCTCCTTCAGTTACTCTCAGCACAAATTTTTTTTTTTTTAGCTGAACCATCCTGCCACCTGTTGGCAGCTCATCGACAGCTCAGCTAGGGCTGGGAATCAAACTAGCGATCCTGTTGCTCAGAGTTCGTACTCTTGAGCAAGCTCTTAACCAACTGAGCCACTCGGCTGGCCAATATTTTCTTTCTAGTACCCACTATAGTATTACCTTCTTTGAATAAAAAAACCATGTTCCTTATCATGAACCTGAAACAAACTGGTCAATGATATAAAAATAATGTAATTTTCAGACAAAAAAAATGACTGTCATCCACATGACTATTAAGAAATCTATTGATGGGTGGAAATCCAAGATGGCAGAGTAGATGAACTCTGTGCTTGCCTTATCCTGTGAACACATCAAAATTGCAATTAAATTATAAAGTAATCAACCTGGAGAACCATCTTAAGTCTAGCTAAACAGAAATTTTATAACTAAGGATATAAAGAAGAAGCCATGTCCAGACTGATAAGAGGGATGGAGACACAAAACAAGCCAGCCCCAAACCTCCATGTGGCAGATGAAAGTTAGGAAGGATATCTCGGCCACAGATGTTTCCCACAGAAGACAAAGGGACCCCAGCCCTACATCAGGCTCCCCAGCCCATAGTACCAGGCTAAAGTGTCAGGAAGAGGAACTCCCACAACATCTGGCTGTGGAAAACAGGGGATTCCAACCATCAGGGTGGGAGACAAAGCTTTGAGAAACCCAGACATCCTCTTAAAGGGCCTGCACAGACTCACTCACAGACACTCACTCTGGGCTCTGGTGGAGGCACAGTGTCTGAGGGAGTCAGAGACATATGGGGGGCCGACTGAGGTGTGTGGCTCCAGAGTGAGGACTGAAAGATAGATGCCATTTTCCCTATGTGAGGTCCTTCTCCCATGCAGTTGGCAGGTGGGGGCCATCTTTCTTGTGTTGAGCCCTCCTTCATGCCTATGGCCAAATCTGAATCTGAATTGGTTTGGACAGCTCTTTTTGTTCCACCCTGGTGACTCACTGAGAGCCCACCACATTCAACAATGTACCACACAAGGATTTATCAACAGCTGAACCATATGGGAGCTGCCAACCAGAAGAAGGCCTCGGTGTGTCCTGGCTTTTTGTGAAGATATCGCAGATCCAGTATTGGTGGCAGCCATCCTCAGTCCACATTGTGGCCTTTCCCAGGTGTCTCCAGGTCCGGCAAAGGTAGAGATAAATTGTGGATCATTTTGTAGCTCCTACCAGGGAGTCTTCAATGAGTTGTAGACAGTAGCTGACCTGGGCCTGCCCCAGAGCCCCTCCCAAAAGGCCCCAGAGCGAACAAACTTGGAGGTGGGCTTCAGACCACAGCAGAGCACCACTCAATTAGCCTCACAAGTGGCACACCCAAAGGGCAGTCTCAGCAGGCACCAGAACCCATGAGGGTGAATCACCATCCATGTGGGAAGCCCCCTGCAGAGCAGCCCATAAGTGGTGGATGTGGCCGAACCCCACAGACAGTCAGCCAAAGGGTCAATCCCACCCACTAATGTGCCAGTAGTAATCAAGGGTCAAATATAACAGGAGATCACACACAACTGACACAAGGGACACTGTTGGAGCACCCAGCACAGGTGACCAGGGAGACTGTGCCACTGGGCTCCACAGAGCATCTACTATATAATGCCACTTGGCAAGGCTGGGAGATGTAGCAGATCTACCTAATACATAGAAACAAACCCAGAGCAGCAGCCAAAATCAGGAAACAACGAAATGCATCCCAAATGAAAGAATGGAAGAAAACTCCAGAAAAAGAGCGAAATGAAATGGAAGCAAGTAACTATCAGAGACAGAGTTCAAAACACTGGTAATAAGAATGCTCAAGGAACTTAGTGAGAACTTAAACAAAGAGATAACAAGCATTAAAAAAGACAAAGAAACCATTAAAAAAAGTCAGAAGTGAAGAATACAATAACTGAAATGAAGAATGCACTATAAGAAATCAACAGCAGACTAGATGAAGCAGAGAATTGAATCGGATTTGTGGAAGACAAGGTAGCAGAAAACAGCCAATCAGAACAGCAAAAGGAAAAAAGAATCCAAAAAAATGAGGATAGGTTAAGAGACTTCTGGGACAATATCTAGAATAACAACATTCACATCATATAGTTACCAGAAGGAGAAGAGAGAAAGCAAGGAATTTAGAACCTATTTGAAGAAATAATTACAGGAAACTTTTCTAACCTGGTGAAGGAATTAAGTATACAAGCCTAGAAAGTGCAGAGAGTCCCAAACAAGATGAACTGAAACAGGCCTACACCAAAACACATTACAATTAAAATGACAAAGTTTAAAGACAAAGAGAGTTCTGAAAACAGCAGGAGAAAGGGAGCTCCAATAAGATTGTCAGATGATTTCTCAATAGAAACTTTTGCAGTCCAGAAAGGATTGGCATGAAATATTCAAAGTGATAAAAAACAAGGATCTCCAACCAAGACTACTCTATCCATCGAGGTTATCATTTAAAATTAAAGGACCTATAAATAGCTTCCCAGACAAGAAGAAGCTATAGGAGTTATCACCACCAAACCAGTTTTACAATGAATCTTAGAGGGACTTCTTTAAGATGAAAAAAAAAATCTGAATAATAGATGGCAATAATATATATGTATCAACAATTACTTTCCATGTAAATGGATTAAATGCTTCAATCAAAAACATAGGGTGGCTGAATGGATAAGAAGACAAAACCTTCACATATGTTGCTTACAAGAGACTCACTTCAGATTGAAAGACACACACAGACTGAAAGTAAAGGGATGGAAAAAGTCTTTTATGAAAATGAAAATAGAAAAAAAAAAAAAACCTGAGGTAACAATACTTATACCAGACAAAATAGACTTTAAAACAAAGGCTATATAACAAGAGACAAAGAATGACCCAGTAATCCCACTTCTGGGTATTTATCCAAAGAAACCCAAAACACTACTTTAAGGGAACCTATGCATTCATATGTTCATTGCAACATTATTTACAATAGCCAAGATGTGGAGGCATCCTGGGTGTGTTGTCAGTGGATGAATGGATAAGGAGTAGATGGTACATGTATACAATGCAATATTGCTCAGCTATGGAAGAGAATGAGTTTTTGCCGTCTGCAGTGCCATGGATAGACCTGGAGGGTACTGTGCTGAGTGCACTATGTCAGACAGAGAAAGACGGATGCAATGTGATTTTACTTATGTGTGGAATCTAAAAAACAAAATAAATAAGCAAACTAAATAGAAACACACTCATAGATACAGAGAACATTTTGATGATTGCAAGGTGGGAGAGGGTTTGAGGGGGTGGGTGAAAAATGGGAAGGGATTAAGAAGTACAAATTGGTGGTTACAAAGGGCCGGCTGAGTGGCTCAGTTGGTTAAGAGCTCGCTCAAGAGTTTGAGCTCTGAGCAACAGCGGTTCGAGTCAGCCCGAGCTGAGCAGCCGCTGAGCTGCCAACAGGTGGCAGGATGGCTCAGCTATAAAAAAAAAAAAACAAAAACAAAAACAAAACAAATTGGTGGTTACAAAATAGTCATGGGGATGTAAAGTAAAGCATAGGGGATATAGTCAGTAATATGGTAATAACTACATATAGTACCAGGTGGGTATCGGACTAGTCAGGGGACCACTTCTTAAATTACACAAATGTCTAACCACTATGCTGTACACCTGAAATTAATATAAAATAGTATTGAGTATCAACTGTAATTGAAAAATTTAAAAAGGTGAGGAGAGGTGAAGGGGAATAAGAGGTTCAAATCTCCAGGTATAAAACAGATAAGTCATGGGGATGAAACATATAGCATGGGGAATATAGTCAATAATATTGTGATAGTGTGGTATGGTGTCAGACGGTTGCTGGACTTATCATGGTGATCACTTCTCTAGGTATATAAATGTTGAACAGCTGTGGTATACACCTGAAACTGAAATAATGCTGTATGCTAGCTATATTTTTTAATAAAAATCTTTTTAAAATAAACCTAGTTCTCAACACTCCCCTCCCCCTAAAAATAAATCCATTGATATTCTTCTGTATCAGAACTTGTATTCCCAAAGAAACATGAAAGGCAAAAATGTAATTGGAATTCACAATCTCTAGGATCAACAATGAAACAAGTGATTACTGGAATAAACTAGAATGTGTTTGGCATTTGAAGGAGACGACAGTTAAAACATGCAAGGATTCCTTACATGCTGATGCCCAGGATTCAGGGGGTGGAGGTGGGGGTGGGGGGATGTCACATAAACAAGTCCTGACATCTGGACTCTGCTGGCATTTGAGTTTCCAGTTTTCTTCACACATCTTTTGGGAAACACCTGAAAGTCCTGAGGACATTGATTAAGCAGCCCAGCTGCTCTTAAAGAGAAGACATCAAAGAGTCTCCTGAGTGGCTGTAAACCTGAAGCCCTGGGGAGGTGATTTCTACATGCATGGCTTAGTCATGGGGCCTCTGGAGGAGGATGCGAGAGAGAATCATCTGGACTAGGTCTTCAAATAGGGTAGCAACGTGTCTGCGTTCCAGCAACAAGACCTGAGTGGGTGAGTGCCAGGGACAGAAACATGAAATAAATTCTCTTCCTTCTGATATTAGATGCAATTAAAGAAAAAAATTGGGATGGTTTTCCGGAGGCCTGCATAGAGAGGACATTCCAGCTGACTTAAGAAACTACAGCCCAGACTTTTTCTTTCCTTTCAACAAGTGTATTTAAGAAACTGCTAGATTTGGATTTTCTAATCCAGACACTTGGATTGGCATCAGGACAACTATGAATGCCGTAAATTAAATGTGACATTATATACTCTTATGTGTTTGTCTGGTAGAGGTTTATAGTTTTCATTAGATCCTAACAGCAGACTGTGTTTACTTTAGGAACTGCTCTCTTAGAAAAGGCATGGGCAATTATCAGTGAGACTCAGCTGGAAAAATCCTGACACCTTGGCCCTGGCCCATCACCCTAGTGTCTATGGGGGTCTATCTCCCATCTCATTTAGGAGAAATGGAGTATATGTAAAGAGCAGACAAGGGGGAGGGGAAATCACTTTGTCTTCTCTGTTCACTTGTTTATTTGGACTTCACGATGGATTCAAAATTCACTATTTTCTTTTGAGGTCCATCATTTTAAGCCCAAAGAAGCTTTCAGGAACAGAACAATATTTGCATAATAATTATAATTTAAACATCTATGACTTAAATGTGCTTTAATTTTAGGGAATTCTGAGTGTTAGTTTAATTTTTTAAATTAAATTTATTGGAGTGACATTGCTTAGTAAAATTATATAGTTTTCAAGTGCACAATTCTATAATATATCTATATATTGCATTGTGTGTTTACCTCCCAGAGTCAGTTCTTTCATCACCATGTATTTGACCCCCTTTATCCTTTTCTACCTCCCCCTCCTGCTTTCCCTCTGGTAATCCATAACTCTTGTCTGTCTATGAGCTTTTGTCTTCTTCATTTGTTGCTTTCTTTTTTTTTTAATTATTGTTAGTTTCAGGTGTACAGAACAATGCAATAGTTATCCTTTTCATCCCTCACAAAGTAACAACCCCCTCTCCCCTCATCCACTGCTCTCCCACCCTCGATATCGTGCTTATCTGTTATAATTCCATTGACTCCATTCCCACTCTCTACTCCACATCCTGTGACTATATGTATATATAATTATA
>NW_017731875.1:902805-928964 GCF_001890085.2 Hipposideros armiger
TTGCTGTGGCTAGAACTTCCAGAACTATGTTGAATAAAAGTGGAGAAAGTGGACAGCCTTGTCTTGTTCCTGATCTTAAAGAAAATGGTTTTAGCTTTTCTCCATTGAGTATGATGTTAGTTGTGGGTTTATTATATATGGCCTTTATTATGTTGAGATATGATCCCTCTATTCCCACTTTGCTAAGAGTTTTTATCATAAATGGCTGCTGGATTTTTTTAAATGCTTTTTCTGCATCTATTGATATGACCATATAATTTTTATTTTTCATTTTATTGATGTGGTGTATCACATTAATTGATTTGTGGATGTTGAACCAACCTTGTGTACTAGGGATGAAACCCACTTGGTCATGATGTATGATCTTCTTAATATATTGCTGAATTCTGTTTGTTAAGATTTTGTTGAGGATTTTTGCATCTATGTTCATCAGAGATATTGGCCTATAGTTTTCCTTTTTTGTACTGTCTTTGTCTGATTTTGGAATCAGGGTGATTGTGGCTTCATAGAAAGAGTTTGGGAGTCTTCCCTCCTTCTGGATTTTTTGGAATAGTTTGAGAAAAATAGGTGATAATCCTTTTTTGAATGTTTGGTAAAATTCACTTGTGAAGCCATCTGGTCCAGGGCTTTTGTTTGTTGGAAATTTGTTGATTACTGATTCAGCTTCCTTGATGGTAATCAGTCTATTCAGGTTTTCTGTTTCTTACTGAGTTAGCTTTGGAAGGTTGTATGCTTCTAGGAAATTATCCATTTCTTCCAGATTGTCAAATTTGTTGGCATATAATTGCTCATAGTAATTTCTTAAGATTTTTAGTATTTCTGTGGAGTCTGTCATCACTTTGCCTCTTTCATTCCTGATTTTACTAATCTGAGTCCTCTCTTTTTTTTGTTTTTTATTTTTTGATGAGCCTGGCTAAAGGTTTGTCAATTTTGTTTATGGTCTCAAAAAACCAGCTCTTGGTTTTGTTGATCTTTTGTATTGTTTTTCTGGTCTCTATTTCATTTATTTTTGCTCTGGTCTTTATTATCTTCTTCCTTGTACTTGTACTTGTACTTGCATTTCTTTTTCCAGTTCCCTGAGGTATAAGGATAACCTGTTAACTTGAAATTTTTCTCGCTTCTTTAGGTAGGCCTGCACTGCTATAAACTTCCCTCTTAAGACTGCTTTCATTTGTTGCTTTCAGTTTTATATTCTACATTTGAGTGAAATCATATGGTTCTCAAATTTATTTGTCTGACGTATTTCACTTAGCATGATAATCTCAAGAACCATCCATGTTTTTGTAAATGGCAGTATTTCATCTTCTCTTATGGTTGAGTAATTTTCTATTGTATATATGTACCACAACTTCTTTATTCAATCATCTATGAAAGACACTTTGGTTGTTTCCATGTCTTGGCCACTGTGCATAATGAACACAGGGGTACATATATCTTTATGGGTAAATGTTTTCAGATTTTTGGGGTAGATACACAGAAGATGGATTGCTAGGTTGTATGGTAATTCTATTTTAATTTTTGAGGAACTTCCATACTGTTTTCCATAGTGGCTGTACCAATTTACATTCCTACCAGTAGTCTTTGCAGGTTCTTTTTCCTCCACAGCCTCTCCAACACTAGTTATTATTTGTCTTGTTGATGATATCCATTCTAACAGGTGTGAGGTGGTATCTCTTTGTGGTTTTGATTTGCATTTCCCTAATAGTGAAGTTGAGCATCTGTCATATACCTGTTGGCTGTTTGTATGTCTTCTTGGGAAAAGTGTCCAGGTCCTCTGCCCATTTTTTAATTGTGTTGTTTGGTTTTTTGTTGTTGAGTTATATGAGTTCTTTATATAATTTTGATATTAGCCCCTATCAGAGGTGTTGTTTGCAAATATCTTCTCCCATTCAGTTGGTTGTCTCTTTGTTTTGTTGGTGGTTTCTTTTGCTATACAGAAGTTTTTTAGTTTGGTATAGTCCCATTCATTTACTTTTGCTTTTACTTCCTTTGCCTTTGAAGTCAAATTCATAAAATCTTCTCTAAGACCAAGTTTCATAAGTTTAGTTCCTATGTTTTCTTCTAAGCAATTTGTTGTTTCAGGTCTTATATTTAGGTCTTTTATCCATTTTAAATTAATTTTGATGAATGGTGACAGATAGCAGTCTAGTTTCATTCTTTTGCATGTAGCTTTCCAATTTCCCCAGCACCATTTATTGAAAATGCTTTCTTTTCTCCAATTTATGTTTTTGACTCCTTTGTCAAAAATTATTGGTCCATATATACATAGGTTTATTTCTGGATTCTCAATTCAGTTCCATTGGTCTGTATGTCTGTTTTTCTGCCAACATCATGTTGTTTAGGTTATTGTTGCTTTGTAGTATAATATAAAATTACAGAGTGTGTTACCTCCGGCCTTTTTTTTTCTCAAGATTGTTTTGGCTATTTGGGGTCTTTTGTGATTCCATACAAATCTGATGATTTTTGTTCTATTTTTTGAAACATGCCATTGGGATTTTGATAGGAATTACATTAAATCTGTATATTGCTTTGGGTAATATGGCCATTTAAACTATGTTGATTCTTCCAATCCATGAACACAAAATATCTTTCTATTTCTTTCTGTCTTCTTCAATTTCCTTAATAATGTCTTGTAGTTTTCAGTGTAGATCATTCACATCCTTTGTTAAGTTTATTCCTAGGTATTTTATTCTTTCTGTTGTAGTTGCCAAAGGAATTGTTGTTTCATTTCATCTTCTGAAATTTTATAGTTAGTATATAGGATCTAATGAATCATTGTACATTGATTTTATATTCTGCAACTTTACTGTATTTGTTTATTGCTTCTAACACTTTTTTTGTTAAGTCTTTAGGATTTTGTATATAAAGAATCATGTCATTTACAAAAAGTGACAATTTGACTTTTTCATTCCCAATTTTGATGCCTTTTATTTCTTTCATTTACCTGATTGTTCTGGCTAGGACTTCCAACGCTATGTTGAATAACAGTGGTGAGAGAGGGCAACGTTGTCATGTTCCTGATCTTAGAGGGAAAGCATTCAGTTTTTCACCATTGTGATATTAGCTGAAGGTTTGTCATATACGGCCTTTATTATGTTGAGGTACTTCACTCCTATAAGCATTTCATTAAGCATTTTAATCATAAATGGATTCTGCATCTTGTCAAATACCTTTCTGCATCTATTGATATGAACATATGATTTTTATCCTTTATTTTTTCATGTTGTATCACATTGATTGATTTGCATATGTTGATTATGTCTATTTGGTCTAATGTGTCATTTAAGCCTCATATTTCCTTATTGATTTTCTGTTTGGATGACCTATTCATAGCTGTCAATGGGGTATTTAGGTCCCCTACTATAATTGTGTTTTTGTCAGTTTTTCCCTTGTTCTATTAGTAGTTGCTTTATATATTTTGGTGCTCCCTGATTGGGAGCATATGTATTGATAAGTGTTCATGTTTTCTTGATGTATTGTCCCTTTATCATTATGAAATGTCCATCTTTGTCTCTCATTACCTTTTTTATCTTGAAGTCTATTTTGTCAGATATAAGTACAGCTACACCCTGTAGCTGTTCTCTGGGTGTCATTTGCTTGCAGTATCATTTTCTACTCTTTCATTTTGAGTCTTTACTTATCCTTGCAGCTGAGACATGTCTCTTGAAGGAAGCATATGGTTGGGTTTTGTTTTTTTATCCAATCTGCCTTATTATTGGTGAATTCAGTCCATTTACATTTAGAGTGATTATTGATGTATGAGGAATTCCTATAGTCATTTTATCTTTTGTTTTCTGGTAGCTCAGTATCTTAGTTGTTTTTGCCCTGTGTTTCTGTCTACTATTTTAGTTTGGTGATATTCTATGATTTCCCCCCTCTCTTTCCTCTTTTTTTTTTTTGTTATGTGTCTCAGTTCTGGGTTTTCTTTGTGTGGTTACCATTATGTTTATGCAAAAGAAAGTTTCATATTTACAACAGTCCTTTTTCTTCTGCATGCATCTTATCTCCATTCCCCTTTGCCAATTTAGATCTTTAACCCTCCCATTTTACGTTTTAATTATCACAAGTTATTTTTATTTATACTCTGAGTTGCAGTAGCTATTTTCTTCTTCTCTTTTTTAAATGTTTTTAATTCCTTTAACTTTTATGCTACATATAAGTGCATTGTACCCTATTCTGAATAAGGGTTGCAATTTCCTGCTTCTGTCTGTCTGTTATTCATCTTACTCATAATTTTTTATTCTTTTGTCTTTTTGTTTCAGGTAGAATAATACCCTTTGGTATTTCCTGTAATGCAGGCCTTGTGGTGAAAAATTCCCTCAGCTTGTGTAGGTCTGGAAAGGTCTTTATTTCTCCTTCCTATCTAAAGGATAACTTTGCTAGATATGTTATTCTTGGCTGGTAATTTCTCTCTTTCATTAGTTTTAATATTTGATTTTATTCTGTCCTATCTTGTAGAGTTTCTGCTGAAAAATCTGATGATTATCTAATGGGATTTTCTTTATATCTTACTGACTTCTTTTCCCTGGCTGCCTTGAGAATTCCTTCTTTGTCATTACTTTTTGACAGTTTAAATATAATGTGCTTTGGAGAAGGCCTTTTGGATTGAGATAATTAAATGTTCTGTTTGCTTCTTTCATTTGAGGATCCAGTTCTTTCCATAGATTTGGGAAGTACTCATTGCCTATTTGTTTGAATAGGCTCTCTGTTCCCTTCTCCCTCTCTTCTCCTTATCATATACCCATTATTCTTATATTGCTCTTTCTGATGGAGTCAGATAGTTCTTGCAGAGTTCTTTCATTTTATTTTATTATTTTTTTTACTCTCAAGTCTCTCTCTTCTTTCATCTGTGTCATTTCCAAATTTTTATCTTTGATATCATCAATTCTTTCCTCCATTGGTCAGCTTTATGTCCTAATCTTGCTATTTCATTTTTCATCTCTTTTATTGAGTTTTTCAGCTCCAGAATTTCTATTTGGTTCTTTTATAGTTTCAACCTCTTTGAAAAATTATTCCTTTTGTTTGTTGATTTTATTTCTGAGTTTATTAAACTGCCTGAGTTTTCTTGCATTTCACTGAGTTTTTCAAAACGACAGCCTTGAATTCTCTGTCATTTAAATCACATATTTCCATGTGTTTAAGTTTATTTTCTGGTGATTTTCATTTTCTTTCTGAGCTGCTTTGTTACCTTGGTTGTTCATGGTATTCGATGGATTATTTCTCTGCCTAGGAATTTATGGGAATAAACTCTTTTTTTTTGTGATTCTTCTTTAGTTTTATAGTGATTCTTCTTTAGTTTTATAAGAGGAGGTTTTGCTTTTGTTTCTTCAGTGATGGCGATGGAGCACAAGTGTTTTATTTTCTTTTTTACTGCTGTTGCTTCTTGGATCTCTGCTGAGCGGTGTACAGTATCTTGCTTGTATTGCCTGGAGAGGTGGGCACCCCCTCTGTGACCTGTTCTCTGTGACCTGGTTGCCTTGATCTCAGGGCACCACCCCCATGGGAGAATGTGGTGGCTAATGGTGTTCTGAACCCATGAAATTCTAGCACTGCCCCAACAGTCAGATGCAGGATTGCACTTCCTGAGGTGTCCCAGGTCCCTTGGCTGAGATCCGCTGGTGATAGTAGGGACAAGGTGGGCTGGGAAAGGCCACTGGTACGGTTTTGGTTTTGTTCTTCTCCCAGTAATGGACACCTCCAGACTTTAGCTGCCTTGCCTCTGTGTCTTCACCTCTGTCCATAGGATTAGCTGAAGTTATGCGTCTTCCACTCAGGAACTGTCTCTCCAGTTTTCAGGGATGTAGATATTCTGCTTTGTAACCCAACATTCACTGCTACAGTGTCTTCTGGAGTCTGCTGCTAGCTCTGAGAGGGCTCAGGGAGGTGAGCTTTTTGAGGGTGGGGAGAGGTAGCCAGGCTCCAGGGCTTTGTTTTCTGCCTGGCGATGGTGGTTGCTAGAACACAGCTGCTGCACTTCTGTATTTGGCCTGTGCCCCAATCATTGAGTTCAGCTGTAATATATGCTGATCACTCAGGCAGGAATACTTAGAGCTACAGAGAATGCACCTGCAGCCTGACTCCTCCCTTCTCTCAACACCTGCAGTGGGCTCTAGGTTATGTCCATGGCATCTCTCCCCCTCCTCCACCCCGGTTCATTCCAATTTACCCACCTTCAGGGTTTTTGATGTGTGGATCTCTCGGATGTGTTTGTGTGTTGGGCAGGGAACCTTCTGTTGAATTATATCTGTTCAACTTGTTGTAACTTCAAGGGAAGAAATCAGGAGCACTTCTCATGCCACCATGCTTCTGACATCTAGTGTTGGTGATTTCTATCTCAATGAGTACCATGCTCACATAGATGTAACTTCAGAGTATTTTGTTACACAAGGGTTAGATTCTTTCTGATTTGTCTTGATTCTGATCTACTTCTAATATTAATGACATCTTATAAAAAAGGAAAGTGTTCCATTTCTCAGTATGCCTTGAGTTCTGAAACAATGAGATATGGCTTGATGTTCTGAATGCAAGGTGAAGTCATACTTCAGCATAAAATGTAGTAGCTCCTTTATTTTGGGTTGTGGCAACCAATAAAATAGAAATAGTGGAGACTACTGACATCTTTAGGCTGTGGGAACATTATAATGTGATCAGTCACATGAACAACAGCACATCAGGAGTTAAGTATTGGAAAAATAAGAGACAAAGATAAGAGGAAACATTGAGAAAGAATCTGAATATTCAATTATGTGAAATGATTTGAAAAGGAACAAAAGGCAGAAAGAGAACCAGTGAATGGTAAAAGAGAAATGAAAAAAAATTGTATGAGGATACTTAGAGGGAATGAGGAAATCAATGAGGTGAAAGAATTAAAAAAAATATATCTGTCTCCAAAGATGGAATAGATATGACATGTTTGGATCAGTGCTTCTCAGATATTACTGTGCACTTAAATCACCTGCAGGTTGTGATAAAATGGAAATTTTGATTTAATGTGTTAGAAGTAAAGTCAAAGGCTGCATGCCTAACAAGTTCCCAAACTTGTTAGTTGTGGCTGGTTGTGGTCCACATTTCTGTTAGCCAACCTCTAGAAAAGTGTAATTGTTGGAACACCAAAGCAATTGGAAGCGATGGTGATGCTTGCTGTGTTTCATAAAACACTGTCATTAAATTCCAAAAACGAAGAAAAGTGCTTCTAATTGAAAAAAAAATGTATGTATTTGTCATGATTGTGAAAGATAAAGCCAAAATCAAAATTAAGCGTGTCCAAAAGTTATCAATCACAGCAAGAAAGCAGCTAACTAAGATTATTCTTTATTAGTACTTAATTATCTTGTTTGTTGTTATCACTGTGGCTGCAAACATTTTGAAGCATGCAAACAATAGTAAGGCCTGATGTTTTAAGAAAAATGAAGAAAATGTTTTTTTACTTGAGACATTTTAACCATTAACCTAATATTTTTTTCTAATTAGGGAAATACCAACATTCCTGATCTCAAGTATAACATGTAAGTCTCTACTCTTCTGCTGGCAAATACGCTCAGAGTTACACTTATCATCCCGATTGATTATCCCCAAGTGTGAAGATTGTGATTGAGGCTACTGTGGTACATTACTACTAAAAAGTATGGGTTCCTGGGTTAAAGATTTCTAGAAAGCTGCTCTCCAACTGCGGACATACTATGTGGCCCAATATGAGTGCCGCCCCCTTTTTGCTGACTGGATTCCCAGGCCTAGAGGCAGCTCATCGCTGGATCTCCATCCCCTTCTTTGCAGTCTACATCTTTATGCTTCTTGGCAATGGCACTCTCCTCCATCTCATTAAGGATGATCACAGTCTCCATGAACCCATGTACTATTTCCTTGCCATGTTGGCGGGTACAGATCTGATGGTGACATTGACCACAATGCCAACTGTAATGGGCGTCTTATGGGTGAATCACTGGGAGATGAGCCACGGGGCCTGCTTCATGCAAGCCTACTTCATTCACTCCCTTTCCATTGTGGAATCTGGTATCCTACTTGCCATGGCCTATGACCGTTTCATTGCCATCCGCCACCCCTTGCAATACACATCTCTTCTCACCAATACTCGAGTGGTAAAGCTAGGGGTGGGAGCTTTTCTGAGGGGTTTTCTATCCATCATGCCTGTAATCTTGCGTCTTTTTTCATTTCCATATTGCCACTCTCATGTTCTCTCCCATGCTTTCTGTCTTCACCAAGAAATAATGAAACTGGCTTGTGCTGACATAACTTTCAATACACTTTACCCTGTAATTCTTATTTTTTTAACAATCTTCTTAGACTCTCTGACCATCCTTGTCTCCTATATCTTAATTCTGAAGACTGTCATGGGTATAGCCTCTGGTGAAGAGAGAGCCAAGGCCCTTAATACCTGCATCTCCCACATCAGTTGTGTCCTCATCTTCTATGTCACTGTGATCAGTCTGTCATTCATCCACAGGTTTGGGAAGAATGTGCCACATATGGTCCACATTATAATGAGCTATGTCTACTTCCTCTTTCCTCCTTTAATGAATCCTATCATTTACAGCATCAAGACCAAGCAGATTCAATATGGCATTCTCCGTCTTTTATCTAAACATAGATTTGGAAGTTAAACTCTGATGTGGGTGATTGCTCAGGAAAGATGGTGGGGATCTGCGATTTCTCTGAATTGAGAGCAAAGAGAAATTCCATTAAGTCTCAAAACTTCCTGTGGTAGCCTCCACTTCTCCAAATGAAACAATACCATTTACAAGTCTTATTAGGAGTCTGCCCTTGACTTGATAGATTTGCTATTTGTTAAGTTCACGGGTTGATTTATCTGTCATTATCCTGTGTTCATTTCTCTAAGAACTAAGTAGTGGATAAAAATATTTCTTATACATCTGGAAGATTAAGTGTAATTTTATATTGTGATTTTTCTGGTGTATTCAATTAATTTTTATTGCTAAAAAAGCATAGATAATTTTAAGTTTGTGGTATCCATTTACATGTCTGTCTTTGGACTTCTCTGTACATATTGTTTGCTCATTTTCCTATCATTGTGTTCATGCTTTCCTAATTTATTTGTGGGAGTGCATTAATGATAAATGAACTCTAGTGAGCCACTGATATTGCAAACATTTCCAATTTTTGTCTTCTGATATACAGAATTTAAAAATTTATATATAAATAACTTTATTTATATTTGCTTTATTAAGATTTTTGGGGCCATTTGATATTGGCCTCCCTGATTTCAGGTTTATTTTTTTATCTATTTTCTTATTTTCTGCAGAACTGTGTTTTACATATTCTATTTTATAATAGATTAATATTTGAAGAAAAGTAAATCAGTCCTCACTATAACTATTTTCAAGGCAGTAGCACTAATATTAAGTTATTTACTTGGCTGATATTTTAAGGTATGAGACAGAAACAATGCTAAACAACAATGATCTAACTGTAAGCAAACAGATATAAAATATTGACTATACAGATCACAACCCACTGGGGAGTCAAAGATCAAATAAACCTAAATTTAAAATAATCTCTGTGACTAGTGACAAAATGTAAAGAACAAGCTGCTTTGAGGATGTTGGTTTCAAAAAGGATCACGTCAAGACTGAGGTAAGGGAAAGATTCCCTGAAGAGTGCCCTTGAACTGAGATCTGAGGGTAAATTAGACATTAACTGGTAAAAATAAGGATAAGAATGTTTTAAGCAGAAAGCAGTCTGTGAGGACGCTGAAGCTGGGACGGATCAGTGCACCTTCCAGGAATGTGGCTGACAGACAGGAAGAGAGTAATTGTTGTAAGGAGAAGTTGGAGAGAGATAAGGAGGTCAAATCAATAATACCCTGTGGCTATAGCAAGGGTTTGTGTATTTACCAAAAGAGTCATGGGAAGCTATTGAATAGTTCTAAGTAAGGGAGTGACATGATTTCAGTGTTGTTTATAAATTATAAGTTCAGATATGTGTGGATTTGAGTGAGGCAAGAGAGGAACAAAGAAATCAAAAAGAAAATAGTGTACCGGTTCCAGAAAGAGATGCCAGTAGCTAAAATTATTAAAGTAAAGATTAATGTAGTGGACAGGTATGGGATATATTTAGGATCTAAAAAGATTTGTGGGTATTTTAGAAAAGTACATGAAAAAAAGTTTGGGAGGAAACAGATATAATATTACATTTCTGAATTATTTTATTTTAAGAACATTAGTACTATCGACCTCAGAAAAAGTATTGATTATGCATTAAATTCATCAATCAGGAGAATTGTAATATTTCTTTGAAAAATATTTTGAAAATTTGAGGATGAATAAAAATCAAAATGATGAAGTTGTGACCTATTAATATGACCAAAGGAAATATTCTATCCTACAGCACTGAGCTTTTAGGAGAAGACAATAGCATAGTCATAAATAGCCATAAGTATGTTGCAATAATTTTTAGGTGTATCTTTTTGTCTGATTATTAATAACATAGTAAAAGCTAGGTCTATGTCAAGTATGTGCTGAAAGGTTAGGGGTACAAAACAATAGCAAAAACTGAAACTGTTGCCACTAAAAGCAGGTCATAGAGCACATGTGTCTTTGCATTGCTATCCAGGGAGAGAAGGTTTCTGCTGAGTGGTTTTCACTGGAATGTGTCCAAGAAAAAAATACATCAGCCAGTTCTAAATCAATAACCTAAACAGAAATGCTCAAGATAATACATAAATTATGATAAGAAACAATGGGTTAGAGATGGGAAATTAGATACAGACACAAACATGAATATAAAATAAGGAACACCTGGATTTCTCTCTGAGCAAAGAGAAATGATACATTGGAAAATGAGGGTTTTTTTTTTTGTTGTTGTTGTTTGTTGTTGTTTTGTTTTTCACAAGGGCTTAAATAAGTTACCATAGGGCTGGGGCATATATCCTCACAGATGCCTGGTCACAGATTTCTGAGAAGGAACACATAGAACTGAAAACATTTATACTTAATTCCCTCCTTCAAATGCACCTGGAGATTAGCCACCCTAATCAAATTCTAAGAAGAAGTCCAATAAATCATCTGTAAGAAAGACAATTTTTTTTTAATTTATATTTTCATTATTAGTTCCAGGTGTACAAACAACATAGTGATCAGACAGTTACACATCTCACAAAATGTGTCTACTACCCCTCTGACACAGTACATAGCTATTACAATACCATTGACTATATTCCCTATGCTGTACTTTACATCCCGTGACTGTTTTTAATCATAGTTGACATTCAATATGTATGCATGTGCATGTATGTGTGTGTATATATGCTAGTGCACATACATATAAACAATAAACAAAAATAATTTTGTGATAAATATTCCCTACAAATAAATTCTAATTTTTAAAATCTTTCATTACTCATAATAAATTTAATAAAGAAAAATGAGTTTAGTTTTAAATCGGCATGTCTTGATGTCTAGCCTGAATTAGGAGACTCTCTGACGCCATGATTTGCATCTAATGAAGTCACAAGTCACTTAAAAATAGAGAATTTCAAGAGTTTTGCAATTTTTTAATGCATTTATTTCAGGATGCCTAGATACTACATGAATATATCGATCCACCTCCTTCCCATTTTGAATATTTTGTTGCCCAAACTAAACTCTCAAAGGAGAAAACTAGAGAAACTTCCTGGAGGAAGTAAGTTTCCTGCTTAAATGATTTAAATAAACTTTGCCTTTGTCCTACTGACAGGAAAGAAATGCCAGGACTATATAGAGAAAAAACATATAATCATTTCAGAGCTAAAAATATGAGACATCTACAGTTTTCAGGCTCATCCCCAGGTAGAAAGATTAGAACTAGTGATTTCTCTGCAACAGATATTGTCTCTGGCATCCTCTGTACAGTGATCTATATTGGGAAGACAGAATAATACAGACAGAAATAAAATCCAATCCTTGCAATACTTAAAAAATTGGAGTTGGGGTAAGTTTTCTGTAAGACCATTTACTAAAACATTTTTAGGCTGATTTAATTGTGAAGCTGGATTATTCCTACACAAATTTAATGAGGAGAAAAATGTGCCTAAGAGTAAAATACTCAAGTCATTGATGCTGAATGTAAACCTAAATCCTAAAATCTGGGTATCTCCCCGAAGTTTCCTCTGTCCTTCATGCTCATGAGGCCTAGAACACGTCTACATGTAAACAACTTAACAGAAAATTCCACCCCAGATCATTCCCATTTCATTTGCTGATATTGGTGTAGAGAGTTTTATGGCTGAAGGAAGACTGATTTTGTAAGTTATATTTGAAGCTTAGAAGCTGTGGGAAATATATGACTCCAGTTGTGGTCACCAGTTACTGTGACCACTATGATAGTTAAATTTTAGGGATGGGCTGCCTTTTTTTTCTTTTTCTACACTTTTTATTGGGAGGTAATTATAGATTCATGTGCCGTTGTAAGAAATAATACAGAGAGACCTTTTGTAGCCTTTACCCAGGTTCCTCGCAAGGTAACATCTTGCAAAACTGAAGTACAAGATCACACAACCGGGATTTTGACAAGTCAAGACACAGAGCATTCCCATCACCACAAAGACCCCTCATGTCGCCCTTCTAGAGCTACACCCACTTCTCTCTCGCCACCTCCTCTTCAGCCCCCGGGAACAACCCCATCTAGTCTCCATTTCTACGATTTTGTCATTTCAAGAATGTTATATAAATGGAATCGTACAGTATGTAACCCAGTGCGATTGGCTTTTTTCACTCAGCATAACTCCTGGAGATTCATCCGGGTGGCCGTGTGTATTCATTGTTCATCCCTTTTTGCTGGTGACGAGTAAGTATTCCACAGTGTGGGTGCATTTCACCATGTACCCGCTGAGGGACATCTGGCTGCTTCTGGCCATAGGCTATTAGGCATAAATGGGCTGCCTTTTTTACTGTGTTAAATTTGATGGAAGAAACCCCAGTTTACTGGTCAAGTCCCTTTAAGTTAAACCTCTATTAGTCCTCTCATGCTAAGTAAGAAAAAGATCCCAGCTACCTGGTGTGGACCTTCAAGTCATAGTATATTTAATTACATGCCACATATGTGTGAGAGGAGTGGGAGATTCAGGCTATAATGGACCAGCATCATTGGCATGCTTTTTGGCATGTAGTGGGTCAGGAAATGACATGACAATATTTGAGTGTTCCTGAAGAGGTATGAGAAGGCTGCTCAGTGTTGGATAAGCAGGGTTGTTTCCAATGGAGGAAGCAGACTGTAAGGAGTTGGATTTATTGGTGAAGTTCTACCTGAACTTCTGCTTGGAGAGTGAGTGCTCAGATTCAGGTGCTACCATTAGTGCTGAAGAACTTTTCCAAAATGACTCTTGGAGAATACAGCTCCTTAGCATTGTGTTTAGTTGACACACATTCTTATTCGGCAGGGGTATAAGGCGTAAGTGGTTTATATTATCAACTTTTTGATAGATGATTGATAGGTAGATAGATGCTAGATAGATAGATAGATAGATAGATAGATAGATAGATAGATAGATAGGAAATAGATGGATAGTTAACAGATAGATAGATGGTTGATAGGTAGATGATAGATAAACAGACTTCCCAGATATCATGCCAAACATAAGAGCAGTGGTTAGTCATCCTATCTTCCATAACCTGATTGGATCAGACCTGTTATAATTCCTTTCATCATAATATCTAGAGGGAAGCCCCTTTACAAATCCTCAACATACTGAAACTTCTCCTTTCAATCTTGTCCCTGGACCACCAGGCCTAATTACCTTGCCTGTAAGTGAGACTCTACTCAGTGGTTTCAATTATGACTTTTGTCTCTGCCTATATGGTGGCATAGCTGACAGAGAGAGGAAGAAAATAAATTTAATTTGTGGTATAGTATCCTCTGAGTAGAGCACTTTCTTGAAACTAAAACTCTCTTCCTGGTATTAGTTGAGCTGGTTAGTAGTCTGGGTAGGTTACAGGATTAGGTAGACTTAGTGTATTTAAACATGAACATAGCGTTTTTCAAAGTAGTCTTTCTGTCAGGATGGAGAAATATAAAATCTATAATAGGTGGTTGAAAATCTTATCTTAAATTTCACTAATGAACCAAAGTGCTCAGGAGGAAAAAGACGCATAAATCTTTCTTTTGACCTGTCATGTTATGCATTTCTTTTTGTAATATGGAGACATATAAACAGTAAACAATAAAGAAAAGGAAATATTATTTGACACGCTTGAGCAAAGGGCTGAATCTGAAACTAATAATATTATTATAAGCAAAAGTTAAAAAATGTACAATTTGACCACAAAGCCAATTGCTTGATAGCACAATTCTGCATTTATTCACTCAACTAATAGTTACTGAGCACCAACCATGTGTTAAGCTCTGTGCGATGCACTAAAAATGTAACTCCTTTAAAAATCTTTCTGAAGTTTTAGTTTGAGTGCAATGTGAATTGACTTGATTATTAATAAAGTTATTAAAGAGCTACTACCCCTTAACCATAATTCTAAAACCAAAAGGTTCTCCAAAATTAATTATGAAATGTATTTATTGATAAAATCTGACATGATCTAAAGTCAAATTGTGGCAAAATATGATCCAAAAATATATGAGAGGATAGTCTTTCCCCCACCCCTTAATATAAACAGGTTTTAGTTTATAAGACGTTTTAAGGTGTAACCTGCTGGAAGTGCCATATATATTATATGAATATACATTTTATTACTTTTAAAAATATGACTGAATTCTGAAATGTGTCTTGAGACAAAGGTTTTGGATACGTAATTGTGGACCTGCTCAATAACAGACTGCTTAAATAGATGCTAAGCATAGGACCCACTGGAGGAGATTTTCAAAATCAGACTGCCCTGACAACACCTGGGTTCTTATTTCCAATTATGAATAGGATGATAGCAGATGTCAGAACTAGGAATCATTATGTGATAAACAGTTAATATATTAGTGGATGCTCACCATTAAAAAAGAAGGATGAGAAATATTAGTATAAATATTTTTGTAACATTTAGAGAGAACATATCAATATGATTGTTTAGACCTGGTCAATTTGTCTGCAGAGATCAGGACTCAGAATAAACTGTAGATATTTCAGAGAAGTATACTTATATTTTAATTTATATTTATATCATATACACTATATTTATTACACATAATCAAAAATGGGATGGGTTCTCTCATAGGGTAAAGAGTTTCTAATCAATGGAAATAAACAGGTGTCTGATAAAATTGTTATGTGGTAGATCAAAAATTTGGTAAAGACTTGGATGGGGTGGCCTCGTCAGATTATTATTCCTAAAAACACTATGGCATGTATGAATATAATTCATGAACAGTTTAAAAAAAGAGGAATGGAATATTGTTCTCCAAATGTCAGCGTTTCAGAAGAAAAAGTGACCAATCTTTCCACTGTATGACCCCCTAGAACACTTGAGAGTGACTTAGAACTTGTTTTATCTGACCTTAGAGACAACTGCTTCTCGTAGAGATTCTCCACCTGTAGAAAAAATGGAGGGCACAAGGACCCATTTCAATGGCCCAGATCTTTCTCAGATGGGAGAGGAAAAGGGGATTATTTGGTATTCCCAAATAGCCTATGTAGAAATGAACTAGAAATACTCCCTGGGGAGTTGTTTCTTTAACAAATATACCTCTCATCAGGACTCGGAACACACACTGGGAGCGCAACAACACACCAATCCTCAGATCATGCTTAGGAACCACAAAAAGAAAGCTGTGACTCAGGTAAGGAAGTCCAGGGATTGAAATGCAACAAGGATGCTCTAAGAGTGATTCTTCTAGGGGATGTAAAGCACAGCTTAGAGAATATAGTCAATAATATTGCATTAACTACATATGGTGTCAGGTGGGTGCGAGACTTATCAGGGGATACATTACTTAATTGTCTAACCACTATGCTGTATGCCTGAAACTAATATAATCTTGAATGTCAAGTGTAATTGGAAAAAAAAAAAAAAAGAGGAACTCTTTTATGTGGCTATATAGTTCTTCTCCGAAGGATAAGAAAGCATTTATGTCTATTTTTTTTTTAATGAGATGAAGCATTCAGAAAAGGAGGTAGCTCATGGAAAGGCAATCTTGGACAGGAGAACTACAAGTTATATTCTGTGGATGTTGGTTGAGAACATGAGCTTGGGGGTCAGATTAACTGGACTTTGAATTCCTATATGCCACATAGGAATTGTGTAACCTTGGACAAATTATTTAGCCTCTTGAAACCTCAATTTTCTCATCTGAATAAAGTAAATAATATAGTTTTTATTTTCTTGTTCTTTATTCAGTTTCTATTTCACAATCATTAGGTATCTATTCTTATCATTCTATTAATGTTATCAAGATTACCAAAGACTTACTTGCCAAAAACAATGGATACATTTCATTTTGATCTTACTTGGCAATTCTGACATTTTTCACTATTAAACCACAGCACTACCTAATTTTTAAAATTTATTTTCCACTGGCTTTGTAATTACAAATCACCTTTACTATCCTCTTATATTTCTGCTTGCTTCTTTGTGGATATCCTTTGGGATCTTTTTTTTCACTATTTTTCTCTCCATATCTACTTTCCCATCTTAATTCATACCTAAAGTAAGATGTAAATAATCACTTAAAAGCTGAGATCTTTCCAATTTGTTTTCAGTCCAACAGCTTTAATATAAGTGTGTGTGTGTGTGTGTGTGTGTGTGTGTGTAATTTCTTTTAAAGAAGCACACATTCTCAGGCAGTAGGTAATAGTGTGAGGGGAATGGAGACAGGAGATACTAATTGTATGGAGTGCATGCAGATTATCCAGAAGTTAAGAGATGATTTTCCCATTTTCTCAACATGATCCTAATGTGCCTCCTTCTCTTTCCTTTCTCCTTCAATTTCTCTATAACTGGTTTCTGGAACAGTTCTCCAGCCTCTAGTCAGCATGGCAAGTTGAAGAAACTCTGAATGATGTATCTGTGTGAATTTCAGAAACAACTGAGGACTCAAGGCTAGCTGCTTTCAGAGAATCAACCCCCCCAAAAAAAGCCTCAGAGTAAGATGAGGAGATAGTGAATTCCTGTCATCTCTGCATTCCTGATGGAGAGAGGCTCTAGGCTTGCCTGATGGTGATGAGAAATTCCACTGAAGTTGCTATTGTCACCAATGTCATATACCACATGTTAAGAGATGCCCTAAACTGGGAAGCTATTCCTCCTGTCATACTGGGGATATGTGGACAGTTTCTGGAACTGCCAAATTTGCCATAATTAAATGCCAATGTTGCTGCTGCTAGGGACTTCAGATAACAAATAGGGTACTCTTCTAGCTTAGGTCAATACAAAATATTAATAAATTGCAATTGCTATTATTTTGGACCTAAACCCTGCTCAGCTCAAATTCCAAAACCCATTCAAAATCCACAATCCATAGTTCAGACTTTTACAACACCATATAGTTTAAGCAAGTCTGGAGTTTTTTCCCATTTCCTCCCTCTGGTCCACTTCTGGGCAACAGCTGGTCCAAAGAGGTCATTTGTCCCTATCCTATATAAAAAACGGTGGCATTTTTCCTTTCTCTATCTCTTTGTTCCACACATTTTTATTAGAAAGGCAATGTTGGAAGGTTAAGGGGATGGGAGACATAGGAGTTATGATTTATGATGATATACACATCACTCTTGTGTAGAGATAGATAAGTGTTGTCAAGCTGAGCTCCGTATCGGTCATGTTTCATTGGATCTAGTTAGTTCGCAGACTTATCAGTACCCACATCAACAGAGTATCTGCTACTTCAGTGCCCAGATTTACCTTTTTTGTCATTGACAGTATCTTCTTCTGGTGGTCATTTCCAAAAACACATTTACCTTTTCTCTACCCATTTCCTGCCACCACCCACTGCTCATTATTAGAGATGTTACCATGGGTCAAATTCTCAAAAAAAAAAAATATATATATATATTCTTGTTTTTATAGACTTTTATTAAATAGAAGTGGTGCATTCTTCCAGAATTCCTCTTCAGAGATACAAGTATTGATGTTTCTAAGAGAAAACAATATTTAAAAGACTGTGGGCATATATCGACTCAATGGAATTTGGGAGAAGCTACTGTTTCTCTCATGGTTCTCTTTAATTGTTATTATAATCAACTTACTAATTTATTGGTTATATGCAAACAAAGATAACTTGGCTTAATAAGAGTGTAATTATAAATAGGTCATATTTCAAAGTTCCCTATAGAAGCCAATTTTAAGTTTTCTAAATATGGGCTTTCTCTAGATTCATAAATATTAGAATGCGTATATAATTGTCTCTGCTAGCAATACAGTTTTCCATCTGTGAGTCTTTATCTTCTTTCTAGAACTTGCTATGTTAAGTTTATGCATTCAATCATTAAGTTCTGATATTGTTTTTGCCATTCATATACTCATGCCACTTTTGAAATTTTTTTTTATCTGCGCCTCAGTATAATCGTTAGGCTTCTGGCTCCTGAGAAGAACTTGTTCTAAGTGCCTGTTTTCCTTAAAATGTTTATTTTAGGAGTTCGCAATTCCTGTGTCTTTCCTGTTTTAAAGTTTGTCTCTGGTGTTGCAGCCCTCAGATATTTTGCAGCAGTGAAAATATCCTGAATCCCAAGTCCACTGAGCAATCGCACCTTTCTAAAACGAGTTTACCAACTCTGCCCATTTGTTCTGATTTCTCACATGAGTCACCTCCTTATCCACAAGTCACTTGAAATGGCAATATTCAAATTGAGAAAAATATTTCTCAAACATTTCATGGTGACTGAATCATTTCTATTGATGAATTATTTTTCTTAGTGATTAATCATTGAGACAAATATCTGATTAGTTTCAAGAAAGAAAATTTGAATTGGTCCAAATTGGAAAGAAATATATAAAGGGCCTTTATGAAAGATAATGAGGAGGAATAAAAGAGTGAAGAGAATGAAATAGAGACAAAGGAATGATTTGGGGACTAGGAGTAAAGACTAGAAACATTGATGTAAGATGTATGATTGACAGAAGAAAAGTTGGATGCTGAAGAGTCAATTGTTGACATTATTAATGTGATTAATATTATTGTTATCTGTTTTATTCCAGGAAAAGGCTTTGTGAATACAGACATAATTAATTAAGAATGAGACAATCCACAAAATCTTGTATGTTTGGAAGGGGAAAATGGCCTGACAATTTGCTATAAGAAGATAGAGAGGAAGAAAGAATACTGCGTATTTAGAGGTCATAACCCCAGAAAAAGTTCTTTTCTACCTGCAAAACCTACCATGTGGACCAACAACAGTGCTGCTCCCTTTTTGCTGACTGGCTTCCTGGGCTTCGAGGCAATTCACCACTGGATCTCTATCCCCTTCTTTGCCATTTACCTCTCCATTCTTTTTGGCAATGGCACACTTCTCTTCCTTATTCAGAATGACCACAGTCTTCATGAGCCCATGTACTACTTCCTGGCTATGCTGGCAGGCACAGACCTTGGCATGACACTAACTACAATGCCCACAGTCCTGGGTGTCCTGTTGTTGAACCAGAGGGAAATTCCCCAGGGTGCCTGTTTCACTCAATCCTACTTTATTCATACATTGGCCATTGTAGAATCAGGTGTCTTGCTTGCTATGGCGTATGACCGTTTTATTGCCATCCGCTCCCCTCTGAGGTACAACTCCATTCTTACCAATTCCCAGGTGATGAAGGTAGGACTGGGGATACTGATGAGAGGCTTTGTGTCCATATTACCACCAATTCTACAACTCTCTCGGTTCCCGTATTGCCATTCTCATGTTCTTTCCTATGCCTTTTGCCTCCACCAAGACGTCATGAAACTCGCCTGTGCTGATATTACATTTAATCGTGTATACCCAGTTATTCTGGTTGCTTTGACTTACTTCTTAGATGCTCTGATTATCCTTTTCTCTTATATTCTAATCCTTAAGACAGTTATGGGCATCGCCTCTGCAGAGGAGCAAGCTAAGGCCCTCAACACCTGTGTCTCCCATATTGGCTGTGTCCTAGTCTTTTACATCACTGTGATTGGCCTGACTTTCATCCACAGGTTTGGGAAACACGCACCACACGTTGTCCACATTACCATGAGCTATGTCCACTTTCTTTTTCCTCCATTAATGAACCCCATTATCTACAGCATCAAGACCAAGCAGATTCAGAGAAGCTTTGTTCGCCTGTTTTCTGCAAACAGGGCTTGAGCCTTTATTTTAGAATCCTGAGAACTCTAGGATGTTTTGTCCTTTCCCATTATTGGAAGAGAACTTTGGTTTTATGCTCAGGCTCTTTTTTTTTTCCAGAGGTAGATGAGATTTTAATTATTACATAAAGCTAAAAGTTGACTTGAGTACACACACACACACACACACACACACACACGATCTTTTTCTGGAATGGCCATCAGAGCTGTCTTCATATTACCCTTGATGTCCTGAATGTCATCAAAATGTCTTCCTTTCAATATTTCCTTTATTTTGGGGTAAAGAAAGAAGTCATTGGGGCCAGATCAGGTGAGTAGGGAGGGTGTTCTAATCCAGTTATTTGTTTACTGGCTAAAAACTCCCTCACAGACAGTGCTGTGTGAGCTGTGCATTGTTGTGATGCAAGAGCCATGAACTGTTGGCAAAACGTTCAGGTTGTCTAACTTTTTCATGCAGCCTTTTCAGCACTTCCAAATAGTAAATTTGGCTAACTGTTTGTCCAGTTGGTATAAATTCATGATGAATAATCCCTCTGATATCAAAAAAGTGTTAGCAACATTGTTGCAACAATTTCACAAACTTCATTGTCAGACCTTGTATGATGACAGCTCTGATGGCCATTCCAGAAAAAGAGTTCCAAAATTGCTTTGAAGGGTGGACTAGGTGCTGGTGTTGGTGCACAGCTTCCCAAGGGGAGGGCTTCAAAGGTGGCCGTAGTGATTTCAGCAATGAGGTATGTAGCACTTTTCCTAGGATGAGTTCTCAAACATAATTTTCAGACCTCATATACACAAAGATAACATTTATAGGGTTTTTGTTTTATGCTAGGTACTATAATAAGCCCATTGGGTATTATGGTAAACATTAAATCATTAAGATCTAATTTAAACACTAGAAGGCAGACAGTATTATCTCAATTTCATATTGGAGACCTCTAGACTCAGAAGTTGATTAAATTGCACAATGTCATATACATAGACTTAATTCAAACTGATGTTTGTCTAATTTTAGAAACTTCTCTTCTATACATGACAATAGTCTAGTATTTTTAAATTTATTCTTTGATTATTATGAGGATATTGAAACACAAAGTCTACTTCCCCAAAACAGTCTCAAAATTAAGCTAAGGTGTTGACAGAAACTTGCAGGGCAGTGGGTGACCACAGGGGGGCGACAAAGTTATACTTCCACTTCAGTTTCACCCCCAACACCCTCTTCCTCCCCCCGCCCCCAGAACCCTGAGCACTTACATACTATACTGCCCACTAGGCTCTTTGTTTATATTTATGAATGAATGAATGAATAGATGAATAAATAGATGAAGTAAATACCTCCATTCATGATAGTCTTCCTAATCTGTTTAAGTGTTCCTGTTCCAGATCTGAGGTACCTAGCCTTATTTAACTCATCAGTGCCTAGGTTAGATTCTGATGTCAAAGACAGCCAAAAGATGTAAAAAACAATTTCTGACCCACAACTCATGCTTCGTAAATGATGGGACTAAAACCATTCAGAAACCTATTAATAGGGAATGAAAACTAATATCTCCTAGTTTCCATGAATCTGAGATCCCAGCTTCTAAACACTTTCAGTCCCACACCTACTGCAACAGGCCTTGGAAGTAGACAGGAGGGTTGAACTTGATGGACAAAGGAGAGAAGTATGTTAGCCTCTAAAAACACAGCCCCGAATTCCTCAATTTTCTCTTACCCTGAAGGTAGGCAAAGGTGACTTCTGTGATGGCTTCAGGGAACAGGAAAAGGACTTGCCTCCATTTTTTGTACAGGGACATCCCCATTCTGTAGGCAATACTTGCCTTCAGACAGTGAGTACCCTCTTGGAACTACTAGTTCTTTGAAGAGATTCCTACCTGAGGACAGTTAAACAGGAAGTATAGGACCTCAGACTACGCAACCCAGTCCCCACTGTTGGACAGACCAAGGCTCCTGAGTTTGATTTAGGATCTTTTTGGTTATAAAAGATTGAATTTTGACCTCCATCCTAACCCTAACTTAGTCACTTTTTTGGAACATTAACTAGATATTGTCTACTGTCTACTATCCTTCAGGCAGGGTAAGAAATTAGTCCTTAAAATACTCTTTAATGCTTTTCTTTGATTTTCTACCATGTGTCAGGCATAGGAGTAGGAACTATATAAACATCATCACAATAACTTGGTTAATTTTATAATATTTATGCCACTGATAAAAAATTAAAGTCTAGAGATGATAGCTTTTATTTTCTGAACTTGTAACAGCTTTCTCTTTTTTCACCATAATGTAGCTTTCCCAGACACTAATAATTAAAAGCTAGTGTGAATTTATACAAACATAACCAAGTTGTTCTGAAATTAAATCTATTGTAAATTTATGAAAAACAAAAACGTACATTGTTCCCACTAAGCCATTGAAGCAAGAAAAACAGAAAAATATTGAACAAGTAAATTTCTCAATGATTCCTTAACTATTACTATGCAAGAGCAAATATGTTGACCTGGGAGGAGGGGTATTGTTCATGACTGGTATGTGAAGCCACAAGAGAGTTTGGATGGGATGGCAAAGAGGGCCATCACTTTTAGAGCAGAGAGCTCGTTGGGGTTCAAGCACACAAAAGGGGAAACAGGGTATACATACACCTGTTAGTGTTGTTCCTTTTTTTAGGGGGAGAAGGAGAATAGCCATTGCCTGAGATTATTACTACGAGTCCTTATTCCTCTCTTACACTCAGCATCCAGGTCATAATGACATGACTTGTCTTGCCCCTGTGTGAGGCTGACTCACTCCCAGCCCCAGCACTGAGAGGGGACTGTCAGGGCTCTGATAACCCTATCTGCAGGGCCAGGACCCAGGAGCGACAGCCTCTCCCCCCACAGTCCCTGAGCAGGTCTTGCTTATTTATGTGTTTAATTGATATATTTATTTTTAAAGCTATAACTTGGAGCCCACCCAGCTCTGGCAGTGGCATGAAAACAACCTACAGTATTTTAGATGCCATGTGTTCCTTCTCTTAGAATGAGCACAGTTAGAGGCAAAGGGGCTCACGGCAAGTGTGCTCGACAACAAGGCAGGAGCTTTGAGTCCTAGCCTGGGCATTTCCACAACAAATTCAATCATACTGACCACACTTTTCTCTGAACTTCAGTTTTTTCTTCTCTAAACAGCAGACGAGAGTTGATGGCCCTTTTCCCAACATAGAATTTCTGTTGATTAAATTTATAAACTCCCTCAACTCAAACCAGGAATGTCATTGAACCCAATACTCCTGAACTAGCAAGATGTGTCCAGGTCCTCTCACTCAGCAGTAAAATTCTCTTCTTCAGCCAAGCCCCCTGGGTACTAGATGTGTGTGTGCTGGCCCATGTGTGGAGAAGAGAGGACGCCCCTCTCTCTCCTGTTCTCAGACACCTCTAGAAAAGAACATGACACCCTCTCCATATAACCATCCCCACTAATTCATTTCAGAGATTCAAACTCTTTGCTGCAGGGAAGTCTTAGGCGGTAAAAAGCAGTGGTTAAGAGCATAGACTCTGAGCCAGACTAACTGAGTGGCTGGAGATTTAGCACCTTTTATTAGCTGTGGGACTCAGTTCTCTCATCTGTAAAATGGGGTTTTAGCATCCTCATAAGATTGTTGTGATACCAGGTGAGTTAATATATGCAGAGTTTAAAGTAGTGCCTTATAGATGCTAAGTACTCTAGAAATGTTTGCTGTTTTTTATTGTCTAACTGTGATCATTCTTGTTACAGCCCAAGCTATTTTATTTTGCACTTTACATCAGTTCATTTATAATGGCAATAATAAAAATAACTGACATTTATTGAAGGCTTACTTATGTACCAAACACTATAGTGACTATTTTGCATAACTCATATCATTTAATTTATTCCTCTAAGGTCAGGGAAGAGTACACCAAGTGGAAAAGGGGTGTTGATTATGATCATCAACGCCTTCAGTTAAATGATTGCTTTTGTGAATTCAAGAACTGTGGCTCTCTGGTTCACCGCTATGTCAGCAGCACTTGATACAATGCATGCAATTTGCTTAACAAATATATGAATGCTCCACTATGGAACAGAGATTTAATTTACATATAGTATATGACGCAGAATTAAATGATTTTAATTTCTATAAGGACTTTGTAAATATTAAGTTGTCCAACAAAAACAAGTTCTCAGTGGAAAGCCATGAGGTCCTTCCCATGAGGGAAAATATTTCACCTGTGATTGTATGAATATGACAGAGGTGTTTCAGAGGGGATTTTTATTCTAAGCAGAAAGTTGGTTTTGATGAATTCCTAGACTCACATAGCTCTCTGAAGACCTACACTGTTACATTTTGTTCTCTGAGCCCCTGTCATATACACACTTCTTGATTAGATGAATTAAATGATCAAGTGGCTCTGTTGATGTACTTGGGGAAACAGACCAAGAAAGAGTTCTGATGAGTGAAAACCACAATGCTCCCTCCCCATTCAGGGCTCCAGCAGATGGGAATTTAAGTCTTAGTGGAGCTTGGCCTAAAATCAGGAGCCCCGTAGGATATGAAGAGGAAAGAGAACCAGAACCTACACTGAGCATGTTCCCTTCATGCCACAGGAAGCCTCCCATCCCAAACCTCCAGAACCTCTTTCTTCAGTCTGTCCTGTCAGAACCTCCTCACCTCCATCCACAACTAAGAGTTTGTGCCCCTCTTAGTTGAGGGTGTTCCCCATGAGGAGATGCTCCCAGCATCTGGAGCCTAGTCCTCAGCTTCCTACTCTCAGTTTCCAGGAGACCCTGAATCCAGTTGCCCGGCATTCCTTCCTGGGCTCCTCCCATTGACCTTGATCCTCCGTCCCCTCTCTGGACCTTGCTGAGATGATCCATTTGGTGAGGATGGCTTCTATCAGAAATACCTCACTTGTTCATGGCTGATTTCCAAATACCACCTTATGATCAGGGAACACTATAAGTTTTAAGGAGAATCACTGTAAATAAGAGTGAATGAAGGAGAATAAAAAGGAAAAAAAATCCTTAGATGGAGAGTGAGTAGGAGAGTTTTGGGAGAAGAGGAACAGGGTTAATGGATGATAAAATCTACTACTATTTGTTGAGATGTTTTATATTCTAAAGCCTACTTAGTTAAACTACTTCTTATAAGAAGTGTGTCATATTTCTTTCTATCCTTACACTAACTCCATAAGATAGATACAATTATTACCCCTGTTTTTAGATGACAAAGCTAAGCTCAGAGGAGTCAAGGCATTTGCCTAAGGTCAGATATAGAAGAGGCAATGCTAGTGCTTGGACCCAGGTCAGACCCTGAATCTACAGCACTGCTGAGGAGCGTTCAATGGATAGATCTGGGGAAACAGGAGAACCTGGCTGTGGATGAAGGAAGCAGGAATGGCGAGGTCAATGACTATAACTTTGGGAGCAGGAGTCGTAAGGCTTGGACTTCAGGAATCTTTGACTCAGCAAACCCGAGGCCCTCATAGGGACTTGGGGAGCTGGTATGTAAGATGTGTCTATCAGAGGTTGCAGAGAGGGCAGGGTCAGGCTAGCTGCTAGCTATCAGGGCTCAGAAGGGCTACAGGTCTGTGGGCTCAGATAGGTGGTCAGGTCAGGTTGGCAGCTCTGGGTGGAGCCCAGGAGTCTCAAGGGAGATAGACTGTGAGTCCAGGGGTGAGCATGGGAAATGGTAGGGAGGCACAGCATAGCAGCATTTTACATTCTACTATCACACAAGACTCCTCATTAACTAGGGGTAAATGCCATGACTCCTCTGAACTCAGTTTCATCAACTATAAAATAAGGATAATAATTGTATCTATCTTATGGAATTACTATGAGGATTCAAAGAGATACACAATGTCTGGACTAGTGACAGCAATTCAGGCCAGAGCTATATAGGCTTTCTAGGGACAAGAGGTCTCAAAGAAGCAGATAAGTTCTAGAGAATAGCACCAACCACTCTTAAAAATGTA
>NW_017731875.1:931934-938477 GCF_001890085.2 Hipposideros armiger
CAAACCCAGCTCTCTCTATCCTTTCCAGCCTCCTCATCTCTGATGAAATAAGCTTAAATTTCCCATTAATTCATATTCTATTTTTGTCTAAGCCTCCATTGCTTCCTTCCCACAGTCCAAGCATAGACATTTCTGCCAGGGCCCCAGTCCGAGTCAATGCCAGGTTCCCTATCTTGATCTGCATAGCCTTCTAGGCCAGGATCTGGCCCCAGGACAGCCGTGCTGAATCATGCTGAGTCATGCTGAGGCTTAGGGTGTGTGTCCAGATGTTTTCAGCCTTGAGTGATGACTGCTATCTGGGTCTCCAGCAGGAGGCTTACAGGACAGATGGCAAGAAAAAGAGAAGTTGACTTTAGGACTATAACTCCACCCCAACCAGCATCATGAAGAAAAAGTGATCCCTGAGGCAGAATGTGACATGTCCTAGAATATACTCCCTTCTGATTTAAAAGATTATCTCAGTAGATATCATAGAATGATCATTGTTCATCAGATATTCATCTTGTAGGTTGTCTTGCACACCTAGAAGCAGAAAAAAAATACCTGTCAATACATGTGTATGGACCTTTTGTTCATAAAATATGAACAAGTATAGTCGTTAATCTAGTGCTATCAGAGTAATTTGAAGCATAGGACCTTTGCTAATGAAGTCTCTGACCCTTTCTCGTGTACCATATAACCGAGGGCAGAACCCTAGTTTCCTCTTGTATATAACAATGTAGTAAGGCTGGATGGCTAAAAGAATTTTTCTGCCCTCACATTTCTAAGAATCCACATACTAAACACCCACTTTGTAGAGTCCTGTATACATGGATTGAGATATAAGTGTGAAAGAGAAAGGCACAAAACAGAAAAAAAAAAGAAATCATTATTTGCCATTCTTGGGTACCTCAAACACACAGGTCACACAGTGCCTGTACTCTTAGAGGGCTCATGCTCACGTGCTGGATCAGATATGACCGGGATGCCACTTAGGAGCCCTCAATTTAAGGAAGGATCTCAGGATAGTTTTGATGCTACCAATCTTATTGGGAAAATGTAAGACAACTCAAAGAAACATTCCATGAGGAGGGCCAACAGGGTTCTCATGTGTCAGTAACTGTCAAGGACTTCAAAGGAATAAAAACCGTGAGACAGTGCCTAGGGGAGAAAATCCTGGAGGGTAAAGGATCAGAGAAGGCCTCCAGAAGAATGGCGTTGAAGTAGGCTTCTATAAGAGTTAATGATGTCAAAAGAGATGTTTCAGAAATGTGAAATGACTTGAGAACATGGGGAAAAATTTTAACAAATAGGCAGATAGATTAGTTTAACTGACTCATGAGGAATTTTCAGATGAATGTTTGATTCATTTACTACACTGGACTTCTTGAGATCAGGAGCTATGTTGGTTCTGGGTGCCTAAGGCCCATGATAGGTCCTGGTACATACTTAGCATGATTTTAGTATTTGTTGGTGAATGAGTGACCTCTTGTCAATCTACTTGACTCTGATTAGAGCACAGAGAAGATTTAATGATGCTATGTTAAAAGTTTCTCTTTGATTTAACTATAGGAATGGAGACAGGCTACATAAATAATATCCTATGTAAATATACACTAGGGAAGGAAACCTGCCTGAAGACTGTTTATAAAGATAATAGAACACAGAGAGTAAGTTAAATGAGTAAAAACCACAAAAAAACACTGGAATAGGAGCCATTTCAACCACAAATTAATGGATATAAAAAAGGATGGAAAGAACTGGGCATAAGATTAGAGCTATTGGTATATTGTGGGTTGGGAGACATGCTTAAAAGAGTGACATTGGACCAAACTTGAAAGTGGTGACTAAAGAACCAGAGAATTGGGGCAGCCAGTTAGCTCAGTTGGTTATAGCTCGGTGCTCATAACACCAAGGTTGCGGGTTTGATCCCGGCATGGGCCAATGAGCTGTGCCCTCCACAACTAGATTGAAAACAACTACCTGACTTGGAGCCAATAGGTCCTGGAAAAACACACTGTTCCTCAATAAAAAATTAATAAAATAAATAAAAAGAACAAGAGAATTGTTCATTTCTTCATAGTACAAATAAGGAGATATAGCTGAATGGTTTAGGGCACAGAGTTTAGGAGTAAGGCACTCTTGGTTTGTGTTTTTCTTGGGAAAAGTAAAGAACCACTTAGATTCCTCTATGATACATAAAATGAGAGTAGTAGTTACACTTATATCACCTACATCTTGTGATGACTGTGGTATATCGCATATAAACTACTTAAGTGTGTGAAACATATCACATACTCCAGAAGTGAGTACTATAATTATTTCTACCATTATTGCTATTGGTCTATGCCAGGCAATATCCTAAGTACAAGATATACAGAGAGAAATAGCACAGGACCAGAAATTCTATAGATCCCCCTGTGGTAATCAAGTGAATTATGTGAATAGAATTAGTAGCAAAGAGGCTGCAGATGGATTCAGGAGCCTTGAGAAAACATTGTCATTTCATACCAAAGTATTTCAATATTACCCTATAGGCAAAGAGTGAGGAGATGAGAATTAGATATTTGAAGCTGAAGAATGACATCATATCTGTGGGAAAGATAATTTGGGTAACAAAATGAGTGTTGGACAAAAGTCACACATTCATTTATACAAACACATCCAGGGAGCTGCTCTATAATAGGCTCTGTGTTAGATTCTAGTTGACTAATGTGAATAAATGTAAATAAACACTGTCACTGGACTTAAGAAATTCATCTATTCTGGAGATGAATAGTTATTCAGGTAAACAGATGTTTTCTGCTGAAAAATAATAAGTGTTGAGATGGGTAAGTGGGCATGGAAGCAAGTCATTCTGCCAATATTTATTGACCAAAGGAATAAATTAAGGAAGGATGATCTGGGGCAACCAGAAGCTGAAGTTAAGAAACGAAGTTAACAGGTAATCCCAATAGTAGGTGTTAGAAATGATGGGGTTCTGAAGCAGAACCAGGGAGGGAAGGAGGCCCTATTTCACCAAGGCCCAAGACGGTCCGCTATAGGCTAGTGGGAAACTGAATGAGAATATAGGCGCTTGGCATCCCAGCTGGAATTCAGTTTTATGCAGAAAGCTCTGAGCTCATAGAAATTCAAGATTCAGAAACAAGGATGCCCTGAAGAATGATGATTCTGAGCCAGACACAGCTAGTCTTTCTTACAGAAATTAGTCAACTGTTGTAGAGTTCAGGTTCTAAAATTTATAAAGAAATCACTCAACTGCATATAACTGAGAGTCTAAAGTTTATCTATCTTGAATTAGTTTTGTATTCCCTAAGGAACTGGCAGCATTTTTGTGTTTATGTTTTCTCTGTTTATTTGCTGATGTATCCTACACCCTTGAACAGTGGTTCAGAGCAGGTGATCAACAAATATTTGTTAAATGAATGACTGGTGTGGATAGAAGACATACTATTAGGGAGGGACTCTGAATGCCACAATTTAAAAGGTAAGCCTTGGCCAATACTGACAGAAGCTACATTACAGCCTGAGGATATACATTCCTAGTTTATCCTCTTAGCAAAAGCTAGAGGTGAAAGAACTTTTTCTAACAGTTCAGTTCTCCGCTTTTCAGTGCCCACAGTTTTTCATTTGCATGCCTCTTTTGGCATAGATTAATGCTTGTAGCTGAAGTATTTGGTCAAGTTTCTGTTCACTCATAACCCTCTGTCATCTTGACCATCTTTATTTTTCTCAGTGTAGCCCCAGGACAGTTGGGTCTTTAATGAAGGACACAGATCAGACATTCTATACAATTTCGTAACAGATCTTATTATAGGTCTCCAAAATTTTCAGAGGAACATGACTTATAGAGGTTCCACAGAAGTAAATTTTATATATACATGGAACTATAGTAAACCAGAAGAAAAAGAGATCACACACTGCTTAGGGGCCTGAATAAGGGAAGATTCCAAACAGAAAGTATTGAGAACACATGTGTAGTAATTCCTGATTTTTCGCTGTTTTAGAAAATGTTTCTGGGTACTCTGGACCTGGCCCATCATCTGAGCAATTTGCTTGAAATTCCAATATGGTGCTTTTACTGTGCCTCTGAAATTTATTCTTCCTTATCTAGGCCACCTCTCCAACCTCAGGCCTCTGAACTGACTCACACTGTATAATTTCTTCACTAAACTACAGCAACTATCTCCTGACAAGTATTTCTGCCTGCATTGTCTGTCACTATCAACACCCACCAGAATTATCATCCCCAAATGCAAAGCTGGTCCTGCAATATAACTTTGGGATGGGTGGGAGAGTCAAAATCTTTCTACTGCTTTCAGGGAAATGTCTATGTTTACTGATCTGAAACCTTTTATGTATCAGATTTACTGGGATGTAATTCACATACTGATCTACTTGCAGTGTACAATTTTATCATATTCAACCATCACTACAATCAATTTTAGAACATTTTGCTCATCCCAAAAAGAAACCTCATATTCTTTAGCAATCACTCCTCATTTTGCCCAAATCCCCTCTCCTTTCTATCCTCCTAACCTACTAGATTTAGGGAACCACCAATCTTCTTTCTGTCCCTGTGTCACCTAGAACTTTTGATCTTTCATAATCTTTCCTCATTCAAGCTTTTTCACTCATTGCTCCAACTCCCAATTCTATCAGGAGCTATACTTTCCATAGCGCCACCTTCTCAAGAGTTTGCATCTTCATTGTACTTATTAAATGTGATTTGCGTATAGTTGGATCTATTCTAGTTTCTTTCTCCGACCAGATCATAATTTTATAAGGATTAGAAGAATGTCAAATTTCATGGGTGTTTGACATGTGCAGTCATACAGGGCCCTGTACTGAGAAGGGCCCCATGCCTGGTTGAATGATCTGCTGTTGCTGACTTGAAATTCTCAAGACTTTTTGACAACCTTCCTTTTTTTCTTTATTCCTTTTGTTGACCAACTCTATGATTGACACACTTTTCTTTATACATCAGAACATTCCACAAGATTATAATTAGAGCTTCTGGCCTAAAAGTCATTATGTTTCTTTCAGGTGACTTTGAGTCTCTCTTTTTGTCACTAAATTTATTTTTAATCTCAATTGAATTTTAAAAATGCAATTTATTCCCCTGGCTTCCTAGGTCTTGAATGTTATCTGGTAATTGTAGCCTTCATATTTTGACAATATTCACATGCTTGTAAACACACACACACACACACACACACACACACATGCACGGATAATGGAGCATATTTGTTAGGCATTTCTGAGCAGTTAACCATTTAGGACCCTCACACACTAATCCACAATCTCTTCCATTTATCTGCTTGTGTAGGAACCAAGGATGGGGTATCTGAAGGCAATAAGAACACTCTGGCTCTCACTGTCTTTAGTTAGTCCCCTCCCTTGCCACAGCTCTGTGTAGTCCTGGCTCTTATCTAGGCCCACAGTTTCTGACCCCACCCAGCTATCACCAGTCCAAGTCCCCAGAAGGAGAAAAAACTCTGAATCTGTCTCTGTTTATTAAAAACAAAATAAAATAACTCCCCCTAACCCCCGACCAAGACCCCAGAAAACAAATGAATAACAGGAGAAGAAGAAAAAGGAGAAACAAAGCAAACAAACAAAACAAAAACAAAGGTACAGGGAAAGCCTGGTGATTTTAGGGCTTGAATCAGGCTCCTGTAGAGAGAAAAGCTGTAGCACCTTGTTGGTCTAGGAACCTAAGAGGCTTTCTTTTACCTCGCAGATGCCACAGACTCAGTAGGATAGGGGTAGTGGAAATTTGGTTCCAGAAGGAACCTCTGTGGGGCTAGAATTAATTAGTAAGAGCTAAAAGGAGTTTGGGGGAGGAGTAATAATTAACTGCCCCCACTAGGTCACACAAAAAATGGGTCCCAGTTTCTCATAATTCCTCATGGTGAATAATCTTGTTAATGAATTGGGTCTAACCATAATCATAACTGCTTTCATTTAGGCCATCCTTACTTACCAAACTTCAGATTTATCCTTTCCCAGAGAGATGCATGTTTTTTATTCAGGAAACATGCTATGCTATAGCTTCAATACTAAATACCCAAAGGACTAAGATAGCATGCTTAGGTAACAACAACAACAACAACAACAACAACAAGAAGTTATTAAGTTCTTTTTAGGACTCAAAAGTTACCAAGTCAAGGACTTCCCAATCTTCTAGCAGTGAGGTGGAATTTTAGCATAGAGCTCCATCTTTCTCTTTCATTTCTAGATACAGAATTCTAAGCCCTATACCTGGAAGAGTCCTATTTAAATCAACCTTAGGTGGAAATTTAAATATTGAGTTTATGTATAATTCAGAGGTACTACATTTAAACAAAGTTTATAAATTTCTACTTGACTTATGTCTTGGGTAAGAGCCATGAGACATGGACCAATGACCTATGGTTGTGCAGTGAACTGAGGAAAAGGAAAATTAGAAAGCACTGGCTCTAGTAACAGTGTCATTCCTTTTGACCATTCCAGAAAAATGTTCTATGTTGCTCTTAGTTCATAGAGCACATTAGCAATACTATTTAAAGTAAACAGAAACAC
>NW_017731875.1:940446-944143 GCF_001890085.2 Hipposideros armiger
TTTTTTTAGTAATAAATGACTATTCTTATTGTTTATTTTTCCACACCATTTAACCTTTTTTTATCTATCCTGCATAACCATGTCACTTATCTTTCTAAACTTTAGGTTTTTCTTTCAGAAAGGGAAGATGATAATCATTGTTGCAATCCCACAGGAGAAATAAATAAAATACTTCAAAATGAACAGCTGAAATGATTTATGTTGAATCAACAAACACCTAAACTGTAATGAGACCACACTCAGCCTACCTGGCTTCAGAATCAGATTCATAAGCCTCGTACTGAGCTACAGATTATACTGCCTTTCAACCTGTAACCTTTCTTTGAAGTCCTTTCCCACAACTTTTAGCAATAAGACAGTAAAGGATGGACCAGATCCCTGGAGGCAAGCCAGCTCTTGTCCCCAAGGTTACTTTCAGAGGGAGGGATATGAGCCCTGCCATGGGTATGAGGGCAGAGGAGGAGGGTCATCCCCATATTCTGAATCCAAAAGAAGACTGGTGTCTATACTCTGAATTGGAGGGAGAATGGGGCATAATCATAGGGCCTACTTCAGGGAGAGGCTTATTTTCCAAACTCTTGGTCTTGAGAGACCTGGTTCTTAATCCCTGGGATCTGGCAATGTCTGATCCTCATACCCAAGATATAAGGACAAGCCAATGTCCTCACACTGTAGATCTACAGAAAAATTTCATGGGAAACATAGAGCCCTATCTCTATGGATTAAAACAATCATACAAACTTTTATTTACTTTTATTTTATTCTTCACTGAGTAGCCAACTGTTTCTTGTTTATTCATTGTTATTTTACTTCAGTGATCAATTATCTTCCTTCTTGTCCTAGACCTGTCATCCTAGGCTATATGGTCTAGCTCAGGGAGTCATTCTTGTCTTTCTTAAGGGAGAAAAGCTAAGAAACATTTGTGAAGGTCACAGCTCAAGAAAACTGGTCCACCAAGATTGAGATTTAACTATACACTTATAGAATGCTTTTCCTCCTCCATTCCTCACTACCATACCAACAGGACTTGAGTGTAATAACAGCGGATTGCAACTGAAAATGTTACAGGTGCATAATCTATTTTGTGATGAATTCTTAGGGAAGCACAAAGAAAATAGGGGCATATAAAAAACAAGGACAGTAGAGGAATTTGAAGCTTCTGACATCTAGGACTACAACAAACATTAAACATACTCCAACTCCTAGCCTGATTAACATTGACTCATTTATTCCTCAGTTTGATCACTAATCCTGGTTTTAAATAATTTCAGATTCCTCAGTGATCTCGCTGGAGTAAGAAGTATAAGTAGGACATAAAATCAAGAAGGGAGCCCGTGGAAATCTCCCCCAAATAGCCAGTTTCCTCTGTAGTCACAGAGAAATGGACAGAAAAAGAGTACCTGAGGAGCATGGGATACAGGTTTATTCTGTCAGTCCTCTCTGTGAAATGACCCTCAGGCATTTACTTTGGGATTGAGGTATTTGTCCTATTATGTCTCTTGTGCTACTCTGTTCATCTTTCTGAAGTAACCATGTATGTGTTTTGTCCTTTAGAAAACTAAGATCCAGAGGCTTAGTTATAAGTCACTCTTAAGAGAGCTGGGAAAAAATTAAAAAAGAGAGGGCCTTAGAACTGGCTGAGATTCTGTCAACTGTATTTTTTTTTGATCCTGTTCTTGTCCTTGTCACCGTCCTTAACCCAAATATTAAACTATTTTGACTAGAACTTTCTCCCTATCTTAGGCATAGCTCCTCTCTATGGGTCTTCTTTGCAGCAGGAGAATGGGAGAGATGGATGTCATCCTGGAGAATGACTTGGGGAGACAAGAGACAGAAAGAATAAAAAATTGTGTTCAGGATGAAGGAGGAACCAACAAAGGAAGGATGTCTCAGGAATAAAACACATTATCACAAACCAGAGTGCATTCTTCTTTGCTGACCCTTTCCTGACCTGACTCCACCCCTGAGGGACACAGCTCAGCCTTGACCAATGATTTCCAAGTACTCGGGAGAAAAGATGGTCAGAAGATCAGCAGTAAAGAATAAAAGGCCACTCCTTCTAGCAGCAGACATACCTGCTTCTGACACCTCTGTGATCTTCGTAAGCTCTCAGACCTGACATCATGGTGCATTTTACTGGTGAGGAGAAGGCTGCCATCACTAATGTGTGGGGCAAAGTGAATGTGGAAGAGGCTGGAGGCGAGGCCCTGGGCAGGTAGGAACTGGGATTCAATGCATGGGAGAGGACAGTGAATATAAGCCTGGAAAATTGACTAGGAAAGTATTGTAAGATTTTTGTGAGTCTGATTTTCTACCTCCTTTGGTCCCATCTCATAGGCTCCTGGTCGTCTACCCCTGGACCCAGAGGTTCTTTGACACTTTTGGCAATCTGTCCTCTGCCTCGGCCATAATGGGTAACCCCAAGGTCAAGGCCCATGGCAAGAAGGTGCTGACTTCCTTTGGAGATGCTATTAAGAACATGGACAACCTCAAGGGCACCTTTGCTAAGCTGAGTGAGCTGCACTGTGACAAGCTGCACGTGGATCCTGAGAACTTCAGGGTGAGTTCAGGAATAGTTCATGTGCTCTTTTGTGATTTTTTACTTCAGGATTATAATGGGAGTTGAGTCTTTGATTGAGAAAACTAACAAGGATCTCATAAATTATGGGTTATGATGTTAAGGGAGCAGACCTCCAGTGGGCATAACCAANTGTTTTTCTCTTTTTAAAAATTAAATTTATTGGGGTGACATTGGTTAATAAAATTGTATAGGTTTCAAGCATACATTTCTATGAAACATCATCTATATTGCATTGTGTGTTCACCATCCAGGGTCAGTTCTCCTTCCATCACCAATATTTGATCCTCTTTAGCTTTTTCTACCACACCTCTTGCCCCTTATCCTCTGGTAACCACTAAATTGTTGTTTGAGTCTATGAGTTTTTATTTGTTCTTCTTGTTTGTTTATTGCTTTCAGTTTTATATCCCCCATATGAGTGAAATCATATGGTTCTCGACTTTTCCTTTCTGACATTTTGCTAGTATGCTAATCTCAACATCCATCCATGTAATCACAAACAGCAGTATTTCATCTTTTCTTTGGGCCAAGTAATATTTTATTGTGTACATTTTCTTTATCCAATCATCTCTTGAAGGACATTTTGGTTGTTTTCATGACTTGGCCACTGTGAATAATGTAAGATTCTATCTTTGTCTTTAACCTTTAAATATGATGTGTCTTGGTGTGAGCCTCTTTGAGTTCATCTTGTTTGGGACTCTCTGTGCTTTGTGTGTCTATTTCCTTTGCCAGGTTAGGGAAGTTTTCCATCATTTCTTCAAATAGTTTTTCAATTCCTTGCTGTCTCTCTTCTCCTGTTAGTTCTATGATGAGGAGGTTGGTACACTTGATGTTGCCCCTCCTGGCAGTCTTGACGTGGCTTCTTCAGTATATCCTTAATTATAGAACTTCTGTTCAGCTAGATTTCAGCAATTCTCAATGATGGTTGTTCTGCAGTTTAGTTGTAATTTTTGGTGGGGTCTTGAAAGGATGCAAGCACAGAGTTTACCTACTCTGCCACCTCAACCAGAAATCTGTGAAGAATACCTTTTGAAGTAATTTTTCTCAGATAATACTATGAAAAACATGAAGTGGTGTCAAAGACCTATTTTACCAAACAACAATGTAATTTATACAATT
>NW_017731875.1:947398-948898 GCF_001890085.2 Hipposideros armiger
TGGAGGCTTGTTCTGATATTGGCTGGAGACTTTCGCTAAATTCACTCTGAGAGCCCATGAAGCCCTGAAGTCCTGTGATTATAAGAATTAGACAATTGGTAAATGAGAAAGGGAGAGAGGTAAATAAAAATGGTGAGATAGGAGTGAGGGTAGATATATGTGGACAGAATGTTGAATAAAGGGCTCATAAAAAATGAATTGAATTTAGAGACTAGGTTATCTGAGTTTATTGTATGAGCACAAACTTTGGGGCGGTTTAAGGTGCAGAGTTGGCAGGGAGTACAGGTATTGAGCTATTTTTTCTACAACGTTTTTTGGAAAATTCTACCCAAATGCCTATTTGTCATTTTGTCTTTCACCTAACAGCTCCTGGGCAATGTGCTGGTGATTATTCTGGCTTCTCATTTTGGCAAGGAATTCACCCCTGAGGTGCAGGCCGCTTGGCAGAAGCTGGTGGCCAATGTTGCCAATGCTCTGGCCCACAAGTACCACTGAGTCCCCTTTCTAGTTCACCAGTTCCCATTTGTGTCCCCATGCCCTCCTTCCACACATTGGGACTGGGTTTTGGCCTTGACAGCACAGCTTCTGTTTAATAAAGTGCATTCTGTTCAATAATCAGAAATTAATATTGTATCTTCTCCATCTTTTACTCTTGTGTTAGAGGAGAAAAGTCTCATTGACTGAGGGGTGGGGAGAGACACAGGAAGAAACGAGAACTCTTTTGAGAAATGTGAATTGTGGGAGGGTTCTACAGGGTGTAGGAGGATGGAAATTTGGGGAAGAAGTTTCCCGGGGTGGGGAAAGGGTTAGTTAAGTCAGAAGGGACTTTTAGAGCACTGTGACAAAAGCTTTCTGTAGGGAAGGAAGCAGGTGGTAAACAGTGCCTACGGGGGTAAAAAGCAGATTTGTGGTACATGTCAGAATTCAGTTTTAAAAGAAAGTTTTTTATAGAGATCCAAGGTCTAAGCTTGGGTTACCATTTCAATTTGCTGTAATGTACCTTTTGAATCAACTAGCTTGTCATATGTCTTGTGAGGTTGAATTGGAGATAAAAGTATGAGTTAAGAGATGGCTGGGAGCTTTCCAGAAAAAGTCTTTATGAACCAACAATAGCTTGCACTCCTGAAGGATTCCACTGTCTTACTGGGGAGCCAAGGCTGAGACACATGTAATCATTGTGCATTATCTTCTGATTGAATATAACATGTAACTAAAATAAAGTTAGAGTGAGGACATTGTGTCCTCACAAAGGGGTGGGAGAGAATGGCCAAGATTTCATGCAGGAGATATTAACAAAAGCTCATAGTCTAAAATGAGCAAGCTGAGCCGGCCGAGTGGCGCGTTGGTTAAGAGCTGGCTTGGGACGCCAGAAGACCCTGGTTTGGATCCCACATATGAGGGCCTGTGACACTGCCCTCCACAGCTAAGATGCTGAACAACAGCTCAACCTGGAGCTGGGCTGCCATGAGTCGCCGGCGACGGCGTAGGCTGCAGTCCCTG
>NW_017731875.1:949118-965910 GCF_001890085.2 Hipposideros armiger
GTACCAACTTGGGCCAGTGGGGCGACATCCTCCACAACTAGACTGAAGAACAAGACGACAGCAGCTTGTCTGTTCCCCTTCCCCCAATTCCCCAGCACTGTTCCCAACCTCCCAATTCCTCAATAAAAATCTTTAAAAAAAATTACATATGCTATTTATTAAAATAAATAAATAAATAAAAATAAAATGAGCAAGCTAGGGCTTGGTGACTTGCATGGAAATAGCTCTCTGGAAGTAGAGGAAAGAGTAAGATGTACGCAGAGTATTAGAAAAGACTAGATAATGCAAGGCCCTGAATATATTAAAAACTTATTACTATGCTATTGACAAGAGTAAACAGTAAATATTTTTAGAATTTTAAATGACCCAAGGAATAGGATTGAGGGGGGAAATGCTTAATGCACACAAATTGAATTCAAAATTGCAGAGACTAGACATGGATGCTAATTCAGAAGATCAGACATAATGGCCTAAACTGAAGAAGAGCAGTAAGGTCTGCAAAAAGGGAAAGACGAGCAAAGGTAGAGCGAGGGCACTGTATCTAGTTGACTGGGGTAGATAAGAAGGAAGGAGGTTGTGGTAGACGATTAAAAGCTCTCAGCCTGGGTAAATCTAACAGGAAGAGGCCATTTACTGACCTGGGGATCCTTGTGTAAGAATGGCATTAACTGAATCACTCTTAAGGAAGTTATTGCTAGGTTGCTCAGGAAGTCTTGACCTTCAGGCCTTGAGTCAAACTTTCATGTCAAGGCTTCAGACTTTCACACTTTATAAGTCTGAGTATCACATCTTGACAAATTTAACCCTTTTAAGCACTTAATTTTCCTCACACATTGATGAGAATTTGTCCTGTGAATTACCTTCTAAATTGACCTATGTCTCCACAATAGGGATGAGAAACCATCGATTATCATAGTTGCTGGCTGTCAACAGCACTGGTCTCTCTGAGCCCTATTGTCTCTCATTATGCTCCTAAACAGAGGCTATTCATAGCACTAAACCTTTTTACCCAGTCAGTCAGTCAATGAATGAGAGGAACATACATTTTACTTTATTTATTTATTTATTTATTTATTTATTTATTTATTTATTTATTTATTTATTTGATTTATTTTTTGAGATGAAAATGGTTATTTTATTATTGAATATGTGAGAGCTACTTTTTTAATTATTAGTTTCAGGTGTACAGAACAATGCAATAATTATCCTTTTCACCCCTCACAAAGTAACAACCCCCCTCCCCCCATCCACTGTCCTCCCACCCCCGATATCATACTTGTCTATTACAATTCCATTGACTTCATTCACACATTCTACTCCAAATCCCGTGACTATATGTATATGTAATTATAGTTGACATACATTATTATTCAACATTAGCTTCAGAAATACAGTGCAGTGGTCAGGCTTCTACACCATCTATGAAGTGGTCTCCCTAACAAGACATGAGTCCATCTGGCCCCCTAAAAACTATTTACAACATTATTGATTATAGTCCCTAGGCTGTCTTTTCTATCCCTGAGGCCATATTGTAGTTACCAATTTGTATTGTCTCGTCCCTTCCCCTTCTCCTTCATCCCCACCCCCTCCCAACTAGCAACCCTCAGTTTTTCCTCTGTGTCTCTGAGACTATTTCTGTTTACATTTCTCATTTATTCAGTTTTTTAGATTCCACATATAAGTGAAATCACATGGTATTTGTCTTTCTCTGACTGACTTATTTCATATGAGAGCAACATACATTTTAAATCTATCAACCTATTCTCTTCTTTGTTGCCCCTCAGCTATTAACCTGAATCTAAATGTCAAGGAGTCAAGCATGGTGATGATGGTGGACAAAGGATACATTCTTTATCCCTTAGGAATCTAGATTTAGTCTGTTTAAGACAACTTAATTGGGAATAACTTTATAATTACACACACACACACACACACACACTCACACATGCATACACACAAGCCTGGATGACTCAGATCTTTAACAGATTAAAGGATGACTAATTATTGTTGATAGGTAATAAAAGCCACCTGAGCAAAATAATGCTGTGGTGAACAGGATATTCTTAGAATATTAATTTAGCTAAGAGTACAGAGGGTTTAGAGATTATGTCATTACCAGGATTAAAATCCCAAAATGGCTTCTCACTCCTTAGCACTGAAGACAAATTCTAATTTATAAGGATTACACTTCCTCTGCAACAGTATTTCCTGCCAGTCTCACCTTTACTATGTACATATCAACCACATTCATCCATTATTCATATCTCTAGCATATCAAATGTTTGCTTACCTTCTTCAGATGTTTGGAATCACTATTTCAACTTTGAGACTTTCTGTCCCAATATTTTCCCGTGGTAGATTCCTTCTATTCATTCTGGCCCCAGCTCGCATACTACCTCCTGAGAGAGACTATTCCTGATGTAATCATGCTCCTCTTTCATTAAGCCCAGATATTAATTTTCTTCATAGCAGGTGATAATATCTGAAATTATGTTGTTAATTCGCTTACTTATTCATTTTCTGTATCTTCTCCTCTAAGTCATAAGTGTTAAGGAAAAAGTTTTTTTCTCTTCCTCATTGATCTTAAGTCCCCAGTATTTAGAACAATTATGACATGTAGGTGTTCAACAAAGAGTTGCTGAATTAATATCTGCGAGAACACGAGAATAAATGTTTGAAAAACCACGGAGTAGCTCTTGTGAAAAAATAGCTTCATAGGTGAGGAATCAGGCAATGTCGGAAGCAATGACATGGGGAAAATGGGGTGATAAAAATAGTTATGGACAAGGAAAAATCAGTGAGCCTCAAAAGCATAAGAGAAAAGCAGGAGTTACAGATGACTATTGGATCACTATTCAGGTTCTTGGAAAAATGAGGAGGTTGTTTGCAGACATGAGGTGTTATGGAAATGTATTAGTATGTGGAGGAATAATTAAGATTCAATCACTTGTTAAAGCTCTTCAGAGGCTCAGAAATCAACCTCTGAGTCATACTACAAGGCCAGGCTCTACACACTGAACAAAATAGGATTATCAAATGCAGTAAAAAATATATATACATTCATCTCACAACCCTCTTGTTTTAAACAGGCTCTCATCTGGGGTCCCCTCAGACTCTGTATCTTATGACTCCATACCAATAAAAATGTACCCTACATACTCTTAGGTTGTGAGAGGTCACAAAAGATTATGGCTATATCTGGAAAATAACTACTGATATCTTGATGAATCTCATTCTCCTGGACATTTAGTCATCACCATCAATGAACAGACACATAGGCTATACATGAGATCATTCAGACTGAAAGGATTTCACCTATGCTATTATAATTATAATCAGGCACCTGATAAGTTAGAGGATAAACTAATTTGAAGATAAAGGTACCTTGTAATAAAAATACACAGGTAAGTTCTTAATATGCTTTTTGATATAATTATCAGATCATCACAGGGGCAAATAATCAAACCAGATTTCCAAAGCTTCAGGCACCACAATTTAGCAAGTTCTCAGTGGGTTTCCTGGCTATACTCTTTTCTCTTTATTTTCTTCATTTTGCTGATCTCTGATCTTGACGAGAATCCTGTTGGTTTTGCCTCAAATTCTTTCTTTTTAAAAAAATATTTTTTATTAAATTTATTGGGGTGACATTGGTTAGTAAAATTATATAGTTTGAAAATTGTACAATTCTATAGTGCATCATCTATATATTGCATTGTGTGTTCACCACTCTACCTCAACTTCTTATTACTCTTTCACATTACATCTTCATTTTCCTAAGAACAGAAAACAGCCTCTCTACTATATCAAGTAGACTGAAAGTGTTACTTCTCTCGTAGCAGAAATTCAGCTCTAATGTATTGGTTTGAGCTCTTTAAATTTTAGAGTGTTCTCTAGGTACACATCAAGATGGATTCTTAATGGTTACTTTTTTAAGAATTTGTTTCAGGGGGAAACAAACAAACTAGCTTCCAGGAACTCTAAATGCAAGAGTATTAGACTCTGAGAGAAAAAAATAAAACGAACCATTCCCTCTCCCCCTGGAAGTGTGCCCTGCCTAGTCTTATAAATGCTTGAGATGTATGAAACCAAATAACCTTAGGTCACAGGAGCAGTCGCCTGTGGAATATTGTCAATGAAGAATACCTCTGCCTGATTAGAAATGAGCGCAAAAAGGATGAGAGCAACATTTCTAATGGAAAAGTGAACAACAAGGGTGTGTAGATCCAGCACCCACCAGAGGCAGCTCCCTTAATCAATAGCCCATGCCATGGAATCTTCTGCTACTCTATTCATTGAATACTTGAGCACTCTTCTCCCCCAGCATGTGAATACCTGTATTTTCTAACACAGATTGGTAGATGTATGGAATCTGCCACAGACTATTGTCCAGTGACTCAGAGGGGGTATCTTTTGCTCAGATAATTACACTGGTTATTAAATGGATTAAAAAACACTGGAGTAGTATCCAATCCTGCCCTAACTTACCTAGTTTTATCCTATCCTGATTCCTTTTGATGTTGTATAGAGATATGTATTACTATTTTTTTTTAATTGGGGAATTGGGGGGATGGGAACAGCGGTGGGGAATTGGGGGAAGGAGAACAGACAAGTTGCTGTCGTTTTGTTCTTCAGTCTAGTTGTAGAGGACGTTGCTTCACTGGCCCAAGTTGGCACCATCATTACACTCTTCCCAGGCGAGGCAGATCAGTCACCGCCTTCTGTACGGCCGCTCACTGCAGCTGCTGGCCACTCACGCTGGCTGCTGGCTACATACGGTAGCCCATGGCAACCCATGGCCACAGGGGCTGCAGCCTAGCCGTCGCTGGCGACTCAGGGCAGCCCAGCACCAGGTTGAGCTGTTGTTCAGCATCTTAGCTGTAGAGGGCAGTGTCACTGGCCCTCATATGTGGGATTCCAACCAGGGCCCTCTGGCGTCCCAAGCCAGTTCTTAACTATCGCGCCACTCGGTTGGCCCCTATATTACTATTTTAAAAAGTGTTAAATTGTGCACCCAATCTAATCTTAAGAGAATCAGGAACCACTGGCATTCCCCAAGTGTTGTCAATTGCATTAATGGGGAGCTATCCCTAAGACATAAGAATCCAATGTTGTGCTTTAACTCTGAGCTTCGCCTGCTAGTTCTATGACCTAAGATATATTGGGTTGTCGGAAAAGTCATGACGTATTTTTTTCTGTCTTTCATTGCAAAAATGCGTCATGACTTTTCGGCCAACCCAATATTACTAAATACCTTAAGCCCTAATTTCCTTATCAAGTTCATCAAAGATTGTTTCGTGAGAGTTGAATAAATTAATTCACTTATTTTAATAAATTAAATACTACTTGGAACAAAGCTTTCTTTTTCATGCTTTAAATGCAGCTAATTACTTTTCTATATAATTTTTATCTTTTAATGATGATGTTTATGTTCTCTATATACTTTACCTATCTACACATATATGTATATGTACTCATACATATATATGATTTTTTTGTTCCTCAAAAGAGTGTTTTTATTTTATATTTAGCTATGTGAATAGCTATCATTACCGAAGCCAATTGAGCTTTGGTGGAAATAAAAGGTCATTTTGTGAGTAAATGGCAAATTCAAAGCCTGGATTTCCAGAATAGTTTGAAATGAACAAGATATTCTTGCAATAGTAACCTAGATAAGAGTATAAATAGATTAGAAATGATGTCATTATCATGGTTAAAATTCTCTATTGGCTTCTCACTCCTCACCACTGAAGGATAATGTTAAAGAGCTTAAGCAGCTGTTACCTCCGTAGCATCATCTTTGATCACTCCCCTCTTTACTGTTTACGTATCAGCCCCATTGACCCACTATATATTTCTCTAACATACCAACTACATATATGTGTATGTGTGTATTGTATGTGTTTTTCTGCCTCGGAGCTTTACATTTGCTATCTCAACTTCCAGAAACTGTATTTCTTAATATCTTCACACATAGCAAACATCTTCATGTCATTATGGCTCCAGCTCAAATATTACTTCCTGAAAGAGATTGTTGCTTACATAATCGTGCCCCACTCCCATCACAAATATTAATTTTCCTCATAGCAAATAATAATATAAAATTATTTTGCTGATTGATTTACTTATTCTATGTATCTCTAACTCTACAGAATATAATCCCATGGAACCAGTTTCCTTCTCTGAATTTTTTATCTTAAATCAAATCACCAGTACATAGAGCAATCAGTGGTGATTAGTGGCTCAATATATTTTTGTCAAAGGAATATTGGAAAACACCTTATATGACTTTTGTGAAGAACCAGCTTTATAGGTGAGAATTCAGGCAGTCAGAAAGAGTGACATGGGAAGAATAGAAGGGTAGAGCAGCTATGGACAAGGAGGAATTTGCAAACCTTTGAAAGAGGTTGCTTTGAAAGCAAAGAGAAAATCGCTGGTTACTGATGACGGTTGGAATCACTGTCTGAGTTTCTGGGAACATGGGGGAGCTTGTTCACAGACAGGAGCGACCACACAAGTTCCCTCAGCTTGAAGGAGGGTGATTAAGAATCATATTCACTTGTTAAGGCTTTCAGAGGCGTGGCCACCAGTCTCTGAGTCATCCTCAGAGGAGAAGCTCCACACTGATTCCATCAAATGTGGTCAAATATCGCTCTGCACTCATCTCACAAAGCTCCACTCTTCAAGAAACTCTAATCTGAGTTCCCTTCGGGCTCCTTTATTCCAATAAAACTGTCCCCATCTCATCCTTAAAGTGTGAGAACTCACAAAACTTCTGCTTATAACTACAAGATAGCTATTGAGATATTAGTAAATTTTGTTCTCATGGCCTTTAAGCTTTTTCTGAGTCTCCATCAATGAACAGGCATATCTTCACACGAGATCATAAGAACTGAAAGAATTTTGCCTGAAATATTACAAGCTTAGGCAATTTGATATGTCAGAAGAAAAATAATTTGAAGGTAGAGGTCTCCTCTGATCAAATTCACATGTAACTTCATAATCTCCATTTTTATTTGATCATCAGGTCTGTAGTCTTAGGAACAAATAATGAAGCCAGGTTTCCAAAGCTTCAGGACTCCTGATCAGGTAACAGGGATCAGGGATCACGCTCGGAGAAAAAGAAAATTAGTAGGAACTCTGGCTCTGTCACAGTGGAAGTGTGCCTTGTCAAAAATGCCAGTGAATTAGAGATAAAACTTTCTAAAGTGCAGTGATGTCCTAGGTATGACTGTGTGGACTACTAGTCAAAGAAAAAAAATAGCCTCTGCCTCTTTAGAGTTGTTTCATAAACACACAATAGAAAGCAACGGAGGTTCTTCCTGATGTTAATTCTTGGACTCAGGCCAGTTGAAAAGTGGACCTAGCAAGTAACAACTTTATTTTTCAAATAATAATAATAGCAGCAGTAGTGGTTCTGGTAGTAACAGTAATAATAATAATGATAATAAATGTTCTGCTAAGAATTCTTCTGTGATTGTTTTCAATTATATTTGACCCATGTGCTATTAAGTATGTGAGAACTCCAGGGATTATATGTTGAGGTGTGTGTGTGTGTGTGTGTGTGTGTGTGTGTGTGTGTGTGCAAGCTCCCCATTCAATTTTTGTATGAAGCAGAGATTTTGATAATAAAATAAAACAACAGGGCAGTAAGAGAAATATAAACTTGGGACATACATTTAGAAAGAACGTAGATTGGGAGTTCTTCAAGTTGAAGATGTGGGAGCGTTCTGATGGGGGAACACTGGCATCATGGCTCAAGGATGCCTCAGAACCGGACAATCATGCAACCCTGAGTGAAAACTTCACTGAAGGCGAAGAATCTGAATGGAAATAGAGTATCAATGTGGGGATTAGGCAGGAAAAAATTAACTCAGGTCATAAGAGGGTAAGGTCCAGGAAAGAATCCGAATTTTGTTCTACTTACAGAAACACATTTTCTAAAAGAAGCTGGTTAGTTACAAGCCCTTATGAGGCTAGATGAGGGATGGGGGGGGCTGGAGGTCAGAGCAGGGAATAACTCTTTTCAAAGTCAACTCCAAAGAACTAATCTTGGGCTTTACTAATGGTTTAAGTGCGGAGAGCTGCCTAGATTAAACTGATTGCATGCCATCAGAAGAGGCAGTTCCAAAGTGTGTGACCAGCAACAGAATTACACGGAAAAGAGATGATTATAAACTGCTCAGAGAGATGGGGATTTGTGTGGGGGAAATGAAACAGAAGGGGCTCAGAAGCCAGCTCAGAGCAACAGATCAGCACTGTGAGATCAAAAGACAAAGGAAAGGAATTGCATACGGTAGTTAGGAAGGACAGATCTCAGTTTTTATATCACTACAAGTTAATATCTATTTAGAGGCAAGAGTGTAATGTAATGAACAGGGGAGTTAGGAAGATGAGGCTTCCTGTGAATGTTTAGTAGATTAGAAACCGTGCTAATGCCAGGTTTACAAATCTCTACTATTTCCCATGCCTTAGAATAAAATATCCACTCTACTCTCCTGTACCCAAATAATAAGGCCTGGGCCCATCTCTCCGACTTTGCTTCCTCCACTCTTCCCTCAGCGTGTTTCACTCTGACCTTGTAATGCCTTTCTGTAATCACTTGCTACCATATCATCAGAAACATCGTCTTCCTGTCATATAACATCATCTGAAATTCTTCTCTTCATTTGTTTGTTTAATTATTAGTGTTGGTCTCCTCTGCCCACTAAAATGTGAGTATCATGAGACTTGATAAGTTGTTCTGTTCATCCAAGGTTTCCAGTGTTTAACACAAGGCCTGAAATGATTGGCCTCAATAAATATGTGATTTTTTAAATATATGATTAATAATTGGAAAACTGTTAAATGACTGTGATGATGATCTAGCATTAATGTGCTACGTACCTAGATGACTGGGAGCGGTCAGCATGGAAAGAAATTAAAAATGTGGAACTGTAATGAGCAAGAAAGAATCAAAAAGCCCTGGAAAGTGATTGTCTAAAAAGAGAGGGAGAAAAGCAAGAGTTAGAGGTAACTTCCAGAATCACTGTCTGGTTTGCTGGGAAGATAGGAGGATGTTATTCACCAACATTCAGAATTGCAAGTGTCCCTGAGTCTCAGGGATTTCAGCATGTGCACACTGTTGGAGATGAGCATTAGGGCTGTTACATGAGTACCCTGAGCCATTCCCTTAGCCCAGGCCCACAACTAAGTATTAGTAAAATTCTTTGCTATGGTCAAAGTTTTCTCTTCTTTCTTTCATTTCATTGATCTCTCTCTCTCTCTCTCTCTCTCTCTCTCTCTCTCTCTCTTTTTCTCTCTCTCCACAGCATTTGTTAATTGTTTATTTATCAAGAGAAACTATTCCTTAGCCCAAATATTCATGTTTTGTAGTTCAGGAACACAGGTCACTGACAAATTTCCATGGAATTCAAATCAAAGAAATTCTTTACATTTTGAAATCACTTTGCACTCTGAAAGATACTAGTTTTCCTCATCTCCTCAAAATCTTTTGTGGAATCATAATTTCTGAAGAAATCTGAGCATACCATCTTCCTTGGTTCAGCCACAGCAAACTTATGGAAAGTTGCAACTCCTAGGGTTACAATTGTTCCAACATACGAAATCACAGACACTTGGCCAGGAAGCCACACATCTGAGGTTTCGTCCACTTGAATGCATTGTAGTTACATTTTTTCTTAAGACCAACATCCTTCCTGATGAAGAAATGAACATTGACCTCTTCTCTTGAAGCAATTCATTTTGGAATTTATTCAACTCTTTTCTTTATATCTCTGTACTGAACTGCTCACATCAATACCGCTTAGGATTGAGAACTCACAAATAATCAAGTCTTTCACGGTAAACTAGCTTTTGGCACCTTAGCAATTGTTTTCCACATTTCACATTTAAGTCTTTTCCAAGCTGAATAGGTAAAAGTTTATTACTATATCAAATGGACAAAAAGGATTTATTTTGTAAAACCAGAAACTTGGCTCGAATATATATATGGGCTGAACTCTAAATTTTAAAGCACCTCTGTAAATACACGTAGAGATTACTAAACTGTATGGTTTTATTTGTAATATTGATCTCAGGGACCAACAAATAAGCCTAGGACTCAAAATGTGGGAGCAATAATCCCTGAGAGAAAAATAAATTACATAAGCCATTCCCTTCCTCACTGGAAGTGTGTCCTGTCTAGTCCCATAAATGCTTTTTTGAGATGCATAAGACCAAAGTACCTTGATTACAGTGACAGTTCTGTGTGGCATATTGTCAATGAAGATTTCCTCCATCTGAGTAGATATGAGGAGATGTTAAACACAGCAAAGGGAGTGTGGATGCAGCACATACTAGAGACAACTCCTTTAATCCATACCTATTTCCATGAAGTCTTCTAATACTCCGTTCATTGAGCACAGGAACACTTTTTCCCCCAACACTTAAATGACCCAAATGAGTAGATACATGATATTGCCCAGAGACATTGTCTATATAATCAGAGTGAGTGAAAAAAAATTTGTTCAGGCAAGTGGACATATTATTAATAGAACTCAACAACAATGGGGTAATGCTCAATTCTTCTCTAAATTACCCAGTTTTTATCTCTCCTTTTTCCAAACTGATGATGGATTGGGGTCTTTTCCCCTATTTATAAGAATTATAAAAGTATGAGCCCCATATAAGCCTTACAAAAATTGGTAACCAAGTCAAATTGTGGCTTCTTCTATACCCTAGGTGAACAACAGAATGATGTAAACACCTGACACAATGTCCAACAGATTTCTAATTCTTATCCTTCCTAATCCTGTTCACGCCTCATGGTCAGCCTACAGGTTACTAGGGAGAGTGGTGGTGGGGAGCTTGAGATATGAATTGCATAGTACATGATGGGGGGAGAACCACAGGGTACACCTGATAGAACCGCCTAACACTATCAGCAACACAAATGTCCATCTTGCTGACCATCCCTTGTCCAAACCCCACCCTGGTGGTGACAACCCACCCTTGACTGACAGTCTCATTTCATTGGGAGAAGCCAGGGCCTGGGGCCAAAAATGAGGAATAAAAGGACACACAGAGAAGCAGCAGCACAGACTTGCTTCTGGCTCATCTGTGATCACCAGAAAGTTCTCAGACACCATGGTGCATTTTACCGTTGAGGAGAAGGCTGCTATTGCTAGCCTGTGGGCCAAGGTGAACGTGGAGGTGGCCAGAGGCGAGATCCTGGGAAGGTAGGCACTGGTGACCAGGGAAGGGGGCACAAAGGCAGAAAGTGTTCCTGAAAGAGGGATTGGTCAGTTTTCTTACACATTCTAACTACCCATCTGGTTTGTGTTCCTTGCATAGGCTCCTAGTTGTCTACCCTTGGACCCAGAGGTTTTTTGACAGTTTTGGCAACTTATCCTCTGAAACTGCAATAATGGGCAACCCCAAGGTCAAGGCCCATGGCAAGACGGTGCTGAACTCCTTCGGAAATGCTGTTACGCATATGGATGATCTCAAGGGCACCTTTTCTCACCTAAGTGAGCTGCACTGTGACAGGCTACATGTGGATCCTGAGAACTTTAAGGTGAGTTCTGGGCATACTTGTGTTTTCTTCTTTCATCTTAGATATTTGTACCATCTATACCTTAAGAAACACAGGCACTTACGTCTTATCCTATAGGGGTATGTTGGGGAAGTAATATTTCAGGAAAGGGCTAGAATTTGGTAGTTAAGGTGTTTTAAAGGTCACAGGTGAGACCAAGTGGAGTAATTACTTTGACCAGTGGAGACCACTGGCCATTTGTTAGTTCTGAAACAATACATGTTGTGAAGAGGACTGGCCAAAATTGAGCTAAATGTTTTTTTGGCTTAGAGAATACAAATTAAGCCCAGGGAGAAAACACGTTGCTTTTGCTAACTGAAAATTTCTATATAAATGGGTGAATATTTTTCTACATGGTTCTTGAAGGTAGAACCAGAACTAAGCAGGGCAAAGTGAGAGCAATCTTTTAAATGGCTGATTGTGTCCCACCTTTCCCATTAGCATGATTAAATGCTCTTGTATACAAGGCACAAAATTGTTTGTCATGAGTGTCTGAATAATTTGAATGTATATAATATCTGGGGACTTATATTGCACATATTAAGGTCCCTTGTAGTACTATAATCCTACTTTTAAAAAAGATGGAGTCTCTAAAGGAGAGAATGAATTTATAGCAATGTTCTGGGGTCATGAGTTGGCAGGGCAAATGGGGGAAGAATTGAGCCCAATGGGAGGTACAAGGCTGTGAGTCACATTGAAGCCAAGGTGAAGCCCATAATGATGTACTTTTGTGAGACCATGACCCTGAAAGTTGCTCAAACTCTTATCAGGAAGGAAATGTGTGTTGTACCTATTGCTGCTAAGCCAGCTTTACTTTGTTATTTTTCTTTTTCTCTCCACTCTCTCCCCAGCTCCTTGGCAACATGATAGTGATTGTCTTGGCAACCCAATTCAGCAGGGAGTTTACCCCACAGATGCAGGCTGCCTGGCAGAAGCTGACAACTGCTGTGGCTAACGCTCTGGCCTACAAGTACCACTGAGTTGCTGTCTAACTCTGTGCCTCCCAGAGGGCCCTGTGTTCCAAGGGTCCATCTCCTGAAAGCTGGGGAACAATGCCCTGCCTCTTGAATTAACTTCTATGTGATAAAAATAAAATAAAAATTATGCTCTATAAGGAATATCCTTGTTTTAGCTCTCTGTTTTTATCTGTTATGTTGATTCAGCTAAAAGAAGGCATTCCTAAAAGAATGGGAGTATTGGAGATTGGGAGTTGGGGAGGCTAGAAAAGGCACTCTTGTGAAATTCTGCAAGATAAGAGTGGCTTTGATGAGGTACTTAGTCCTAGGAAGAGAAAGGGGACCCTTGAGTTGGACAAGGCCTTTAGGAAAAGGGAGGAAATAGAGGTATTCTCCAGACATGCAAGAAGATGTTTGATGGTGAGTAGGGGCAAGTTAGAAATCACAGTATGGGTCCTACATATGCTGCTATTTGTATACATTCAGGATAGAGCTCTTTTGGGCCTATAGTTAATTTCTGCTTAATACAAGAAACATATTTTTATCAGCTGCGATGTCGTGAATTTGAAGTTTCCCACAGACCCAGTCAAGAGCCATGCTCTAAAATTTTCCCTAATGTCTTCAATGGTATTAATGGTGGAGGAAACTTCCTAAAGTATGAACTGACTGCCCTGGTTTGAATCTGTTTTATCTGCTGGCTCTGTGACATGAAACATGCTTCTAATTACATGAAGCATTTGATGTAGATTAAGGGTCATTTATAAGAGAAAATGATAAATCCATGAATCAGTAAAGAAGAGAAATTGGCCCTTTAAAAGCAGTGGGTGGTGTGATATATAGATGATGTATTATAGAAATGTACACTTGAAACCTATGTAATTTTACTAACCATTGTCACCCCAATAAATTTAATAAAAAAAGAAGTAGGTGGTGAACACATAACGCAATATATAGATGATGTATTAAGGAAATGTATACTTGAAACCTATGTAATTTTACTAATCAATGTCACCCCAATACATTTAATACATTTTTAAAAAAAGATTAATGAAATATTACTTAAGTAGACAATTATGTATAAAATTACCCAAATCAATACATCTAAATATGAGTTACTCAAATGTGTGTACTTCAGATTCAAACAACTCATTCAACAATTATATTGTTTCCATATAATACTGAAAAAAAAATTTAAACTTGTGCAACTTTCTAGATTACATTTCCAAAATAAAATATCAAGTGAAAAAAAAATTTTTTTAAAGCCGTGGGGTAGCATAAAATTAGAGAAGCTGATAAGAGAGAGAAAAAGCAGGAAAAGGTGCTTTGTTAGAAGCAAGAAGAGCGAGTGAAGCTTCTTACACACAAGAGGGACATAATACATAGGAAATTTTAAAGAAATTGATGATTGTGTAGGTTTAGAACTAAAAAGACAGGGTGTAACTTGGGCATAGCCGTAGGAGTTTGCTGAGAGTATAGTGAAGTGATAGGTAAAGGACTGAACTTGACAGGAGCAATGAACCTAAGAAAATGTTAAGTAAGGGACATTGTGGCAAAGATTCTGAAACTGGAAACAGTGAAATAGAGAGTGGAGGTCACCGATGACAGCCAGATTCTCTACAGGTTCTGTGTAGTGAATGAAAAAAAAGGAAACCTATTGACAAAATAGAAAATGCCTAGAAATCTCTTGTTTGGAGCTGTCAAAGATCACAGCCATTTTTTAAGAAATCACTTCAAATTCCTGTACCCAGGTTCCTGGCATAGAAGTGAAAAGCCAGAGCTTTGGGATTAACAAACGAAGATCAAGTTACATCCCCATCGCCTTGCAAAGTATAGTTAATATTTTTTTCAGAATTAAATTCCTCATTTATAAAATGGGATAATGATTCCTACTTCACAAAGAAGTTCCAAGATTTCAAGGAGATATTTGTAAAGTCCATTGTCTGTCATTTTTGAAAAGGTAGTGGTGGCACTATGATCTGTTCCTCTGTAACCTGTTTCATTGTTTATTTTTGACCTGATAGTATTATTTCTCTCCAGACCCATAAATCTAACTATTTGCTTAGTATCCCATTTTTGGTAGCTCAAAAGCGCATCAAATACGAGGTGTCCAAGATTGAACTCCTGATCTTTTTTTTAACTTATTCTGACTAACTTACCCCTCTTTTTGTGTTCTCCATGTAACTAACACACCATTCATTGCTTAAGCCTGAAAATAGATGGCATTTTTACTTCAACTCCTCTGTAATATCACCCTATTTGTCTCTCATTTATTCTATCCCTAAAATCCATTTATACAATGAAGCCAGAATAATTCTTGAAAAATAAAAATCAAGTCATGTTAACCTCCCCCACCTTGAATTTTTCAATAGTTTTTGTTTGTTTTTAGATTAAAGAAAAATTATAATAGAGTTTAAAGGTCACTAATGGCTCCTCTGTACCTTTCTATCATATAATACGCCCTTCATTGTGATCTAAACTATAATCACACTGTCCATCTTTCTATATATAAATCATATAGTTTGAATTATTGTCTCTGGTTACTGTTAATCATGTAATCATTTACTTTTAAACATTTAATCCTGAAATGTTGTACAATTCATCTGTATTGTTGCATGTGAAGCAGTAGTAAATCCTTTTAATTGCTGGGTAGTACTTCGTTCTTTTGCTAACCATAATTTATTTATTCCACTAAATAAGGAGCATTTAAGTTGCTATTAGTTTGAGGTTCTTATGCATATCAATGTTATAAGCATTCCTAGACATGTCTTTGGACATACACAAACATGCATTTCTGTATATCTATAAGGATAATCATTAGGTCATAGGTTTGGCATACATTCTGCTTTAAAAGACACTATCAAATATTTTCCAAAGCCATTAGACTATTTTATACTCTCACTAGCATAGTACAAAAGTCTTTGTTAATCTATATCCTTGGCAAATTTTGGAATTCTCAATTTCTCCTCTCATCTTCTTTATGTTCTTTTTCCTTCTCTTTTTCCTTCATTTCATCCTCTTTCCTTCTGTTAGACTCTCCCTTCCTCCCTTTCCACCTCCCTCTCTCCCTCCCTCTCTTTCCACCTCCCTCTCTCCCTCCCTCCCTCCCTCCTTTCCTTCCTTCCTTCCTTCCTTCCTTCCTTCCTTCCTTCCTTCCTTCCTTCCTTTCTTCCTTCCTTCTATCTATACTGGTGAGTATTTATTTGAATATATCTGTAGTATCATTTGAATTGAGAGACAGTGAAATTTCCTTTGAATCTTTATTACTGGGTCTAACCCCACTTTTTCCCTGAGGACACAGTTGGGGAAATTTCAGCACTTGCGTTTTCCGTGAAACCCAGTCAGACTTAATCTGGCTGAATAAGCTAAATTCTTTTTTAAATTGCTCTGCATTCAGTTTTAGTCAGTTCATAGTTTTAAACAATTATGTTACAGATATCAAGTATTTTTCTTTATCTTTCATTAAACTGTTCCCATTATAATTCATGCTCAAACACATTTCAGTAGCTGGTAGAGAGACAATATTTATTATTTTTCATTATTTCAATGGACGTTTATTTCAATGAAGGAATTGAAAAAAAAATAATAAAAGGAGCTTTGTGAATGGGGGTATTTATCCAAAATGTAGAAAGAACGCAAATTAAAATTATGGCAAAATATTATGCATTCCTACCACTTATAAATATCTCTAGTGACAAACTGAAGCTCCACATAGAGTCTACTTGATAAACATTCTGCTTTCTAGGACTTAGCTTTCTTATCTACAAAATGAAAAAATTGGATGAGTTAAACTCTAAGATACATCCCACAATATCAGACTAAAACATTTATGCACAAATGAGACTAGGAGTAGAAGCAACTGCTGAAGGAGATGAGGTCAGGAAATAAACAGAGGAAGAGCAAAGTTTCAGAGTCAAGATACTCAAGACCTAGAACAACCTATCTCAAGACCAGTTAAAGGGAACTGAGAATGACGGTGCATCTTACATTCTCACAAACCAATGAACTTTTGCGATGTCCTGAGCCAATCTGCTCACAGGAGCAGGGAGGGAGGGCAGGGACCAGGGCTGGGCATAAAAGGAAAAGCAGGCCCAGCTGCTTCTTACACTTGCTTCTGACACAACCGTGTTCACTAGCAACTACACAAACAGACATCATGGTGCATCTGAGTGGTGAAGAGAAGGGTCTTGTCACCGGCCTGTGGGGCAAGGTGAACGTGGACGAAGTTGGTGGTGAGGCCCTGGGCAGGTTGGTATCCAGGTTACAA
>NW_017731875.1:969890-971914 GCF_001890085.2 Hipposideros armiger
CTGAACAAAAACCCACATGTATCACTATTCATTCTTTCTTATTTTATTCTGGTATGTCTGAGCTTCGGGTGTCTTATTACAACTTGCAGCAGTGTCTCTGCAGGATTATGGGTAATAGAAGGAAAAGTCTGTTTAACTCTTCAGTCATACTAAATAGCAATGGTGAGAGAGTGCAGGGACTTCTGTCCTGAAACCAGGATGATGATAGCTGTGGCCATGGCCACTACAAGGGTGCCCCATAGGTCATTCATGGCCAAAGAAGACACACAGAAGAACTTAGGGGAACCATTTCTGAGAACAGGAAATGGTAGAGGAGGTCTTTAAGTAGGGGCTAATTTCTGTCAATCTAGATGGCAAAGCTGGAGCCTTGAAAATGGCTATTTACAGTAAAATAGAAATGTATTCCATACTATTATTTAGTAAGGTCTGTGAATTTTCCATGACACAGAATTCCTGCAAAAGACATGTCCAAACTTTCCCTGGAAGACCTCCTTTCACATACATATCTGATATCAGGAGTGAGAAATAGGGTTTTGAAAACAATCTGAATGTAACACAACAATAAAGCTAATGGAGGTTTAAATTTAATGAAACAAAACTGAAAATCTAAAGGTCAAACCAAATGGTGTTTTGTTGTTGTTATTTTTAACATTTAAAATATTTGAAAGACCTCTTTTCCTAAAACTCAATATGTGGAATCTATTCCCAGGATTAGACCAATAGGAAGATCTTCTTGGCTTCAGGGTTCTAGAGAAGAATGCATATAAATAGAAAATGTTTAAATTCTATCCCTTTACACCTAGAATCTTTTATAATTATGACTATAATTCTGACCTAACTTCCAGATAGCCAAACAAGAATCAAGCCTTTCCCACATTTTTGAGAATAATCAGAGTGAGTTTGCTCACAAGTACTTGCTGGGGCTTGGGACAGGTAAAAGGGGTGAGGAATCTTTATTTATCTAACAATAATGGAGAAAGTATTTTGGGGAATGGAGGAATGGACGTAGAATTTTTATGAATTTAATTGGAACAACTAGAAATAGGAAAGTCCTTTTCTTCTGGTTCACCTAAAATTGTTCTTGTAGTTGGGGTTTCAGAGCATTAGAGCTGAAAAGATAAGAGATTTCTGTTATACGTTTGTTGCCAGTGCTGGCAGAAGAGAAGGAAAGGTGATTCTAGACATGGGGGCACCTGAATCAAAGGAAGATTCAAAGGTAGGAGAAACATGGAAAGCAAAAAAAATGTATGGTCCTTTCCTTACTAAAAGGAAATGGAAATTCAGGAAGGGGAAAAGATGCAGGAAGTAGAGATGATGAAAAATTGACAAAATAACTAGTAGGGCCTTCAGGGAACTTGGAGATCCTGTGCTGAGCTCAGAACTACTTGCTGCTTTTGATAATTTCATTGCATCTTTTAACAGCAAGGAGCAAAATTCTACACTTCAGATTTTTTCCCCATAGCCTGAGAAATTAACAGAATTTATTACATGGGAAAAAGAGCTCAACGGGGTGTGTGTGGGGGTGGGTACTGGAAAAGCTGTAGAGATAAAAGAGTAAATTTTAGCAAAAGAAGGTTTAAACAAACAAAATATAGAGAGAAAATGGAATTATGGGTGATGCATTTGAATCAAAGTAATGATTATGCACACAGCATTCTTAGTGGCCTAAGGGAAAAAAATATATAATATGAACCAAAGGTGGAATGCTTTTCTACTTTCCTATCTCTCCTTTTAAGTCACAGAAAAGCTCCTTGGTGCTGTCAAACACTTTCCCAGATCAGCCCAGGAAGAAACAAATAATATGCTTCTGGTGAGCCTTTGAAAACATTGCTTCCCTCACTGTTGCTAATGACTTTGGGTTGCAGTTGATTTTTCACTTATTTTTATTTCTTACAACATTGAGAGATCGCTACGTGTTTCCATCTGTGGATCCCTCCAAAATAATAGGGTAACTATTTTACAGCAGCCTTGATTCATATTTATTCTATTTTCAATCATCATTTATTTGGTTATGTGACTAAATT
>NW_017731875.1:972749-976257 GCF_001890085.2 Hipposideros armiger
GGGTGTGTGGGGACAGAGCGGCCCCCTGGGTTCCTGCCAGGCACTGACTCCCTCTGTCCTCTGTGCTGTGTTCACCCCCTAGGCTGCTGGTGGTCTACCCCTGGACTCAGAGGTTCTTTGACTCCTTTGGCGACCTGTCCTCTGCTTCTGCTGTTATGGGCAACGCTAAGGTGAAGGCCCATGGCAAGAAAGTGCTGAACTCCTTCAGTGATGGTCTGAAGAGTCTCGACAACCTCAAGGGCACCTTTGCTAAGCTGAGCGAGCTGCACTGTGACAAACTGCACGTGGATCCTGAGAACTTCAAGGTGAGTCTCGATATTCCACTATTTTCTTTTAACTTTCTAGTCTTTCACTCTGGTTTCTTCACCTACATGTTCTTCCTCCATGTTCCTTTTTACTTTATTATATATCATCATTTAATGCTTTCCAAAATGTATATCATTTTCTATTTTTTCTTTCAATATTCCATATTGTTTCTTTTCTCACAACTTTGCTTTTTAAATCAAGCTGCTTACTTAATGTCTTATCTTTTACTTATCTCCCTTTCTTCCCCTAATTTCCCTTTCCCTAACTGGTACCCAAATTACACATATCAGCTCTTACCTGCTACTTCTACACTTGGAAAAATCCTACATATGGGGATTGAAAATGTGTCCAAAAAAGAGAGCACAAGATATTATTCCAGAGGCTCCAACTAATTTCAAAATTGAAAAATAATCAGAACTTTATGTAGTCAAGACTCAATGGAAAGAAAAGGAAAGGGAATATCTGAGCATGAAAAGACCAGAAATAGGAGGTACATCAGCAATAGTTGCTAAAAGACAGCCTGTCATCTCATTAATTAATCAATAATTAGTATATAATATATGATAAATATACAAATATATAGTATATATACATTTTTATGCATTTGCATTATATATAATATAATGCATATATATTTACTCATTTATGCTGGTGGGGATAACCCAAGGATCCATTTGGGCTCAAGTATTGGCAGAAAAAAAATGATTGTTGACCCCTTTCTCAGAAGCAAAGCTTGATTTCCTTGTTAATCATGTGTATGTGTTTATCTACCCCTTCTCGCAGCTGCTGGGCAACTGCTTAAGTTCTAGGGGCACAGCTTGGGATGGGGCTGGAGTACTCTGAATCCAAGCTGGGCCCAGCTGCTAGCCATGATCATACCCCTTGTCTCTTCCACAGCTCCTGGGCAACGTGCTGGTGTGCGTGCTGGCTCGCAACTTTGGCAAGGATTTCACCCCGCAGGTGCAGGCTGCCTATCAGAAGGTGGTGGCTGGTGTGGCCACTGCCCTGGCTCACAAGTACCACTGAGATCCTGGCCATTTCCTTGTTACTATTGGAAGACCCTGTTTCTCTAGATTCCATCTTCTGAACTTGGGGAAATTATGCCCACCCTCAAGGGTATGGCTTCTGCCTAATAAAGAACTTTCAGCTCAACTTCTTGATTCATTTCACTTATTTTATTATTTTCTTCCCCTGGGATTATGGGAAATTCCCTGAAGACCTGCACATATGGAGCTTGTGTGTCTTATAGAAAGAGGTCAAGAGAAATGAGAAAAGGAAGGGGGTCAAACACATTCTCTAATGGATGATACGTCTACCTCCAAAGCATAGGCATTGTCAAGAAGGGTTGAAACATAGAGACAGTACTGGTATAACAGGGGTTCTGGGGGTACCTCAAACCAATGATATGGACTTCAGTCTAATGCTCTGATGCATTTTCTACAATTACTCAAAATATAATGTGCTCAATTAGAGACATAATGGTTGTTCAAGACACTTATGTTTTCTTTTTTTCTACTTCCCTTGCCTGCACATTGTAGCCCACAATACTATACTCCATTAAGTGTTCCTACTCTAAGGAATAACCTCCTTCTCTCCCTTGTCCCAAAACACCCCCCAAAACTAGCTCCTGCCCTCTCCCCTTCAGGCAAAGTTTAATGCTTGAATATCACTTATAACCTTTTTTTGATCCTGGATTCAATGAACTTTCCAATATTGCCTAAGAAAAATCTTTCCACACCTTCCACATTTTTCACATTTCTTCTTATTCCTTACACTTATTCTCCATGCTGTATAAACATTTCTGCCTATTTTACACTATGCTACATGACTACTGTGCCTTAAGTTTTGATATAGGAATATGCAAATATTTATTCAAAGAAATAAGTAAATGAATGGATAATTATTCCTTGTTTTAGAACTCCTGGGACCAGAGGACAATTCTGACCATTGCACAGAATTCCTTGGATGCTAATGCTATAATATACAATGAGGAAGCACGTAGGAAAGTCAAGTACTGATCAGACATTTTCTTTTTGACTATAGGTCGTAAAATATCTTTGAAGGATTTCTAGAAGCTTCTAACTTGTATGCATTTTAAAAAATCTATATCATGTTCCTGTTAATTAATTTTAGACTTGACTATCATAAACAGAACCTGTTGCTTCTTTCTGTATGAAATTGTTTTCATGACAACTGCCTATATTACCAGGATACAGACAATGCACAGCAATTTATGATTTCACCACTACATTTTTGAATTGCCTGAGGGCAGAGACTTTTTATATTCTTTTTTTTTCATTGTACACAGTAGACACTGAGAATTCTTTATATCTGAATAGGATCTTTAAGAATCACAGGCTTATATCCCAGAAGCAGAGATACCTCAGGGAAATGTTAGGGAGATTGCTTTCACACTCCTGACCACAGAAATGTCTTCATAAAAATCAGATATTGAGAGAAGAAGAGACTTTCAAAGAATTTGAAAGAGGTTAAGAGATATTTTGTGTTTCATGGTCTGGAAAGGGGGAAACAAAGTACCCTTCTTCCTCCAAATGATGAATAGAACAAAAATATATAAGGCTTTCTCTACCCTCTTTTATGCTGTCATTCTGTCACCTCTGGAACTAGCCAATGAATTTAGACAAGAATTTGGATCTAAAATTTCAATATTTAAGAATTAATTGTTTTGTAATAATTATAATAGACTTTACAAAAGTTATGAGTGTACTGAAGTTATTGCTTTTTACAGAGAAATATGACTTTCAAAAAAATGAATTGAACTATCCTATTCCTAAACCACTCTGTGTTTATGTTCTTTGTTTCTATGAGTTTTATTCTTTTTGGAGTAATTTATTTCATTCAACTTTATTAATTTTATTTAATTTTTGAAAGGATGCTAAACTGAGGTAACCAAGAGATTGTACATATAGGAGAGAAGAGTAAAAAAATAACCATTTCACTGAGAAAAATATAGATAACATTGCTGAAATGGTCTTCTTAGGGAATTTTAAATTGAACACTAGAGTGTGTACAAGAGTGTTCTAGTTGAGTGTAATTTTTGGAAGAAATGACAAACCATGCATCTCTGGGTAAATGCCATGATTTTCTTGAAGGAGGTTAATACTTAGTCTCTTAATCGTACTCAGACTAAACCCATTCTGTTATAGAGCAGTAGGCATTCAGTAAACCTGACAGACCAGAG
>NW_017731875.1:978762-997497 GCF_001890085.2 Hipposideros armiger
AGAGAGACATACTTAGAACTGGGGCAGAGGTTTCATCCATGCTGTCCTTGTAAATATTTTGTATATTCTGAAGACACAGAAGGAGATCCACCCATATCCTCCTAAGTGGAACCAGAGTGGGCACATTCCTTCCACTTTCTGGAACTTGGATTCTTCATTTGTGGAATAAGAAAATTGAAGAGGAAATCTCTAAGAGATTACCAAGCTGTGATTATAAAAAGAAAAAAAAATACACATAAAATTTCCAAAGAGGATGATTTTAAGTAGCCATTTGTACTGCTGGGGTGGGACCTGAAGATACCTAGTGAGAGAGGGCTGAGGGTCTGAAGTCCAATTCATGAGCTAGTGCCAGAACTGCCCAGGACAGGTATGGCTGTCGTCATGCAGGCCTCACCCTGAAGAGCCACGCCCTGACCTGGGCCAATCTGCTCACAGGAGCAGGGAGGGCAGGGACCAGGGCTGGGCATAAAAGGGAAAGCAGGCCCAGCTGCTTCTTACACTTGCTTCTGACACAACCGTGTTCACTAGCAACTACACAAACAGACATCATGGTGCATCTGAGTGGTGAAGAGAAGGGTCTTGTCACCGGCCTGTGGGGCAAGGTGAACGTGGACGAAGTCGGTGGTGAGGCCCTGGGCAGGTTGGTATCCAGGTTACAAGGCAGGCTTGTAAGAAGAGTGAATGGCAGCTGGGTGTGTGGGGACAGAGCGGCCCCCTGGGTTCCTGCCAGGCACTGACTCCCTCTGTCCTCTGTGCTGTGTTCACCCCCTAGGCTGCTGGTGGTCTACCCCTGGACTCAGAGGTTCTTTGACTCCTTTGGTGACCTGTCCTCTGCTTCTGCTGTTATGGGCAACGCTAAGGTGAAGGCCCATGGCAAGAAAGTGCTGAACTCCTTCAGTGATGGTCTGAAGAATCTCGACAACCTCAAGGGCACCTTTGCTAAGCTGAGTGAGCTGCACTGTGACAAGCTGCACGTGGATCCTGAGAACTTCAGGGTGAGTGTCTGGGGCCCTCGATGTTCACCTTCTGTTTTCTTTTTGTAGCACACTCATGCCATGATGGGAGGGCATAGATGTCAGCGTGCAGTTTAGAATGGGCACCAGGTACTCTGGGTCCAGCACCCTGGACTCCGCGGGGCCCTGTAGTTTATTCTGCTCTCTTTGCTCACAACCATTGTTTCCTCTTATTCATCCTTGTTTTTCTCTTTTTGTTCTCTGCAATGTCTCTTCTTTATTTTTTAAGTAAACTTTTTATTTTGAGTGTTTACTCTAAACAATTTCCTTTTTTTAATCCACTTAAAATGGTCTAATACTTTCCCTTATCCCCTCTTTTTCAAAGCAAGGAGGATAAAATGTGTTATTACTTCTTGGCATGGTCCTGAAGAATGACAGTGATAACTTAAGTTCTGGATTAAGGCAGAAAGCGAGCAAGGTTACTAAGTAAAAATTCAGGCTGATATGGGTGGATTTGCATCAACAGCAACATCTAAGGTCCAGCTGTTTTTCTGCCTAAGTTCTAGGGGCACAGCTTGGGATGGGGCTGGAGTACTCTGAATCCAAGCTGGGCCCGGCTGCTAACCATGATCATACCCCTTGTCTCTCCCTCACAGCTCCTGGGCAACGTGCTGGTGTGCGTGCTGGCTCGCAACTTTGGCAAGGATTTCACCCCGCAGGTGCAGGCTGCCTATCAGAAGGTGGTGGCTGGTGTGGCCACTGCCCTGGCTCACAAGTACCACTAAGCTTCCTTTCCTGCTTTCCAGGAAGGGCCCGTTTTGACCCAGAGCCCAACAACTGAACATGATAATCTTTTGAAGGGTGTTGGGTAGCTGGTTTCTGCCTAATAAAGAGCATTTATTTCCATTGCACTGGTGTTTTTAAATCATTTCTGTGTCTCTTACTCAGGTGGGCACATGAGAGGGCAAGGCTTTTAAGACATAAAGTAATGAGGGGATAGAGCAGGCTTCAGGAAAATATATCTGTATCTTGGATTTCATGAGAAGAGAGGTTGTGCATAGCCAATATATGTGGGAAGTAGACCCTGCTGCCTATTCTACATTTCCCTCAGAAAAGGATTCATTTGGGGGTTATATTTTTGCTATGTTTTATTTAAATAAATTATTTTGTTCAGCCTTATAAATGTCTTCTCTCTCTTCAGTTGTCCAGAACCTCACAGCCCTATGTCCACAAAGTTCTTTTGCCTAAATATACCCCTGTTCTGCTAAGGTTTTCCTTATGTATTTTGTGGTCCCCATTGCTCCTCTTCCCCAATCACTGTTATGTTAGCTCCCTCTGTCATTTTATAGAGGGTCGGAAGGAAAGCAGGTGAAGCTAGTTTCACTGCCTCTTGCCTTGAGCCTTTCAGTCTGTGTTTAGAAGGAGGGGGCTGCTAATGTGATAAATATAGGCCTGAGGGGTGTTTCATGGTTTGGTATTCATGGCTGTCTAAAAAACCCTGTTTTGGGCTTACACCAAAAGAATCCCATTCTGCTCAGGATGTTTTGCATTCATGTCCAGAAAGTGTCCTGAGGTCTGTTCCCTTCCTTGTCTTGCATCTGATGGCTTCTCTGCTTGTGTAGTCATTAGCATAGTGTAATCAGCAGCACACCCTATTTTAATTTCCTCAATTAATAGCCACTTCCGTGGATGCTAGATTCTGGAAATAAAATATCAGCTTGGAGTGGTTCTTGTCTCCTTCTAAACCCCAGTTCTGAATCTAGTTAGGAAGATTCTGAAAGTAAGGCATCCAACAAATGACTATAAATGAGTGTGTACAAGATTTTATGAGAGATGAAGTCCTAAACATGAAGTAAATGATAAGATTAGTAGATATTTGTCAGAAAGAGAAGAAAAAAGAAGAAGAAGAAAAAAAAACGGAAAGGGAGATTAGCATATGCCAAATCACTGAGGAATGAAGTTATGTATTTGGTAACCTGAGAATTTCAAATAAGTTCAACAGACAATTGAAGAAAAATTGCTTGCAAGGGGATAGGATAGGACAGGATAGGATATGAATTTTGGTGAACACTTTGGTAGATATATTTAAAATAAAAAATTCATAAATGAAAGAATACAGCCTAGCCATTATGCATAAGAGATGCTTATACTGAAAAGTGACAAGTGAGGTCGGATAGTATAACAGTTCAGAGCATAAGCTTTGAAATCAGACAGCTTGTACTGAAAACAACATTACCTCTTATGAGCTCTGACCTTATGTAAATCACTCGTTTCCTGAACCTCGTTTTTCTTACCTGAAATACCCCAAATGATATATATCTTTCTTATGGTGTGATTGTAGGGATTAAATGAGATAAAGTGTACAAAAACATTTGTTGCAATATCTGACACTTCACAATGCCTGACACATGGCATAGCAATGTAATCTAAATAGTGTTTTTGTTATAATTATTATGCATAATAAGGGTAGGGTGGTGTTATTAATAATATTGATGATAATGCCTGAAAGAGTTGTCTCAAAGAGAAAAACCATAGCCAGAAATAATATTTCTTGGCTGGTACCATCCATGCCCCCCAACCTCTTACATTCAGGAATCTGTGTGATTTGATCATCACTGAACAGCCTCAGCTGAGTGTATCAGTCAGGATCTAATTAGTGTATCAGTCCCTTCCTGAATATGAATGTGTATGTGAAACCACACAAGGATTTGAAAATAGAAATTTAATTGTAAATAATTGTTAACTATACCTGAAGTTTGGAGAAATGGAAATGGTCAATAAGGAGTAAAGAAGACTTTAAAAATATAAGAATAAATGACATAGGGAGTAGTCACTGCTCCTATGTAGTACTTCTGAGTAGAGCAATTGGTTGAGGGACATCTCGGGAGAGGACTTTCTCCTGGGACTGATATCCAAACCTCTTGAGAGAGAGCATGCCCAAGACTCAACAGAAGGTTGAACAACTTTTGAGGCTGCAAAGCTACCCCAGGGGAGATGCATGAGATGCCATCCGTTGCAAAGTGCCATGTCAGTAGCACTTATTGAGAATCTGCTCCCTCAGGTGCCAGCAGAAGCCACCCAGGTGAGGGAACTGAACCTCAGATCTTCCTATGAAGCTGCCCAAGGGTGTAAGCAAAATTCCAGAAGAACAACGCTGTACTGCAAAACTCCCCAAGTGGGTGTAAAAGGGAGCCATTCACAGGTGGTGCTGCACCGAAGTACTCTGCTGCAAAGCCATGTGTGCTGCTAGAAGCTGGCGTGCAGAAGCTGAACTCCTTGCCACAGTCTGGTGCTGTAGAGACGGAGATGATCGCAGGATCCTGCCTAGAGAACTAGGAGGAGACTTCCCTTCCTCCTCTAGTGCCTCTCCAGCACACTCTACTGACAAAACATAATATTGTGCCAACTGAGAAAGAAGAATTTTCAACTTTACCTCCATTATCATAGAATAGGCAGTTAAGAGTGGATTTGGAAGTGAGAGGCAGTAAATGCATTTGATAACTGACACCCTGGCATACAGCAGATGCTTGTCAGTTAAAGAGCATAGTGTAATAGGTAACAAAAACCCAATTAGAATTAGCAAACAGTACAGCAGTAGTTAGAGGCTTATGAAATCAACAACAGAAATAGGGTGGGTTTTACCACTCTGAATCAATAGTTGTTCCTTTCTACTGTTCAGATGCTAGGCAGACAAGAGAGGTGTCTTTTTTGCACTCCCATGCCCAAACAGAACTATACTTTGGATTACTACTTCCTTTTTTGTTTTTGTTTCAACAATGATAATGATTTTGAAACTCAAGCAGTTTGGGTTCATTATACTTTTCACTTTATAACAGATTATCAACACCACTCCAAAATAAAGAAAAGGTTTTATTTCATTTTCTCCTTTCGCCTTTCTCCTTACATTGTTATCCCGTTTTATGAGGACTATACTTAAACACTGTTCATGTACTCTTGTAAAATACACAATGATTGTATGCATTTTAATTTACACAATTTCTATTTCTGTATAAAATCTCATTTTTGTTTGTCTTTCTCACTCAATATATTAAATGAAAATCCAGTTGGTTGTTTCTCACAGCTGCAAAAATAATATTCATTTATTATATTTCACTTAACCTTTTCCCTTGTGATGGACAGTGAGGTTGTGTCCCATTTTCACCAACAGGAACATCAATAAAATGAACACCTTTCAGTGCATTCTTTTAGAGGAAACCAAATAGCCTGGGTTATAAAAACATAGGTGGCATTGCTTGGTCATAAAATTTATTAATATTCAACTGGTAAATATTGGCAGACAGCTTTCACGAATTACATATACAGTTCATATTTCTATTAGCATTTCCTACTCAACATTTGCTTTTATTAAACTTTCCAATGATTTGTCATTATGAGTTCAAACTAATATCACTTCTTAAAATTGAAATTTATCTTATTACTACTTTATTTAAGAATCATTTATTATCTTCTAGGCAATTCACTCTTCTCTTTGTGTGAATTACTTATTCATATATCTTGTTCAATTTTTAATTATTGTCCTATCTTATGATAAATTTCAACATTGTTTTTAATTGTCTTTAAATGTTGAAAATGTTTTTTTACATTGTTCTGTATATTAACTCTGTCTATTGTATTGAGCTGAACTGCTTAATTTTCTTATTCCTTGTAACTGGAGAACTGATTGATGATTTCTTTCCCTAATATTTACACACAAAGATTTTTCTCTTAACATTTTGTTATCAATTTACTTTAATTTTGAAGTATGTACTTTACATGAAATTCTATTTTGCATATGGAGGGTGATAGAAATATAGCTTCACATTTTTTCCAGTCATGAATGGCTTTTCAAAGTATCATCTATTAATCAATTTATTCTTTTGTTTTGTGATGTCATCCTTGTCATGACTCAGGGTCCCACAGATACAGTGTTCTATTTTTGAACTCTCCATATGTTTCATTGTTCTGCTTGTTGATTTGTCCACTATCATATTTATTTTAATTTAAAAAATTAATTATGATTTTGCAGTATGATTAAATACATGATGTGCTTTTCCTAAATTATTCTTTCATGTACATTTAGAATGGATCTGTACTCTAAATGACAATTTCTTTTTTTAATATATTTTTAATTTTTTAATTACATTTAACAAAGAATATTATATTAGTTTCAGGTGTAGAACATAGTGATTAGACATCTATAAAACTTACAAAGTGACCACCCTGATCAATCTGTACCCACCTGACACCATATATAGTTATTACAATATTAGTGAGTATATTACTTAAGTTATACTTTATGTCCCCATGACTATTTTGTAACCACCAATTTGTACTTCTTAACCCCTTCCGCCTTTTTACCCGTACACTCCAAACTCCTCCTATCTATCTGGCAAGCTTCAAAATGTTTTCTGTATCTATGAGTTTGTTTGTGCTTCTTTTGTTTATTTTGTTCTTTAGATTCCACATATAAATGAAATTACATTGCATTTGTTTTTCTCTGTCTGAATCCACTCAGCAAAATACCCTCCAGGTCCACCCATGACGCAGCAGATGGCAAGAACCCTTTTCCTTTCATGACTGAGCAATATTCCATTGTGTATATGTTCAATCTCCCCTTTATCCAATCATCCATTGACAGACACCCAGGCTGCCTCCACATCTTGACCATTGTAAACAATGCTGCAATGAACATATGGATGCACACGTCCCTTCGAAGTAGCATTTTGGTTTCCTTCAGATAAATACCCAGAAGTGGGATTACTGGGTCCTCCTTTGACCCTTGTTATAACCTTTGTTTTAAAGTATATTTTGTGTGGTACAAGTATTGCTGCCCCAGGTTTTTTTGTTTGTTTCCACTTTCATGAAATATGTTTATCCCATCTCTTTACTTTCTATCTGTGTGTGTCTTGCAATCTGAAATGAGTCTCCTGAGGGCAGCATATGTAAGGATTTTGTTTTCTTATCTATTCAGCCCTTCTACATCTTTTGATTGGAGCATTTAATCCATTTATATTTAAAGTAATTTTGATAAATATGTAGTTATTGCCATTTTGTTATTTATAATTTTGATTTTTGTTTTCCATCTTAGAAAAGTCCGTCTACCATTCATTGTAATACTGATTTGATGATGTTGATGATGATGAGCTCATTTAGCTGTTTCTTGTCTGGGAAGCTCCTTTATCTGTCCTTCGATCTTAAATGATAGCCTTGCTGAGTAGAGTCCTTGCTTTTCATCACCTTGAATATATCCTACCGATATTTTATGACCTACAAAGTTTCTGTTGAGAAATCAGCTGACAATCTTATTGGAGCTCCCCTACAAGTTATTAGTTGCCTTTCTCTTGCTGCTTTTAGGATTCTCTCTTTGTCTTTAACCTTTATCATTTTAATTATAACATGTCTTGGTGTGGGCCTGTTTGGGTTCATCTTGTTTGGGACTCTTTACTTTCTGGACTTGTATGTCTATTTACTCCTCCAGGTTAGGAGATATTTCAGTCATTATTTCTTCAAATAGGTTTTCAATTCCTTGCTTTGTCTCTATTCCTTTTGGGGCCCCTATGATGTGAGTATTTTATGCTTGATGTTGTCCCCAAGGTCTCTTAAGTTATCCTCATTTTTTTTTTATTCATTTTTCTTTTTGCTGTTCTGATTGGGTGTTTTCTGCTACCTTGTCTTCCAAATGGCTGATTCGATCTTCTGCTTCATCTAGTCTGCTGGTGATTTCTTCTAGTACATTCTTTATTTCAGTTATTGTATTCTTCACTTCTGACTGGTTCTTTTTTGTGGTTTCTATGTCCCTTCTTATACTTGCTATTTTTTTTATGAGGTTCTCACTAAGTCCTTTGGGCATTCTTATAATCATTATTTTGAACTCTGTATCTGGTAGGTTATTTGCCTCCATTTTGTTTAGTTCCTTTTTGGATTTTTCTCTTGTTCTTTCATTTGGGATGTATTTCTTTGTTTCCTCATTTTGACTGCCTTTCTGTGTTTGTTTCTATGTATTAGGTAGATCTGCTGTGTCTCCCAGTCTTGGCTGGGTGACCTAATGTAGTGCATGCCCTGTGGGGCCTTGGCACAGTCTCCCTGGTCCCCTGCTCTGGGTTCTCCAGGAGTTTCCTTTGTGTGGGCTGTGTGTCCTTCTGTTGTATTTCAGCCTTGATTGCTATTGGCATGTCACTGTGTGAGATTGACCCTCGGGCTGATTGGCTGTGGGGCTGACCACAGCCACAGTTTATGGGATTCTGTGCAGCTGGCTTACCCCACTGAGGGGGATTTGCTCAAGTGGGCTCTGGTGCCTGTTGAGACTGCCCTTTATGTATGCCACTTGTAGGCCTAATTAATTGAGCAGTGCTCTGCTGTGGTCTGAAGCCAACCTCCAAGTCTGTTGGTTCTGGGACTTCTTGGGAGGGGCTCGTGTGCAGGCCCAGGTCACTCACTGCCCGTGACTTGCCAGGGACTACCCAAATGGTTGGAATCCCCACTGTTTTTCACAGCCAGATGTTGTGGGGGGCCCCTGTTCCCGGCACCAATACTCCCAGTTGGGGAGCCTGGTATGGAGCAGGGGTCCCTCACTACTTGGGGAGAACCTCCACAGCTAAGGTATCCCTTTTGACTCTCAATTGCCACTCAGAGGTTTGGGGCCAGCCCATTTTGCATCTCTGCCCCTCCGTTCCCTCCCTCCCCCGAGTCTTGATGTGGCTTCTTCTTTACATTTTTAGTTATAAAACTTCTGTTCAGCTAGGCTTCAGATGGTTCTCCAGGTTGATTGTTCTATAACTTAGTTGTAATTTTAATGTGTTCATGGAAGGAAGTAGGCACAGTGTTTATCTACTCCACCATTTTGGATCTCCAACTGCTCAATCAATTACATCTTTATCATTCTGTCTCTCAGATGCATGTGACAATAAGTTATTTCCACACAAATTTATGGTCCCTTTTGGTCCCTTTGGTCAACCTGAATTATTAATTTTAATTTACAGTCTTATAGTATCTCAAATCCTTATTCTGAAACTAAATTGGGTGGCACTGAAAAGATTAAGAAATACCACATGAAGTTCCTAGAGGAATTATTGGAAAGGGAAAATGGAGATAAAGGTAGCTTTGCTTTGTTTGTAAGAGAGTAAAATGCGTGAGAACTGACCTTCTCAATCTCTGATAAGCCCTGAGGAGCTGCTAAAACAGCAAGTCCAGCACATGAAGTAGGAGACCTTAGGTCTTGGCAGGTGCTGCTCCTCTGTCTTTCTCTGTTCCCCACCTGGCTATTCATTGTGGATGGTAGACTTAGGCTTTAAACTTCACCATAATATCAGCTTTTGCACCTAAACAAGGGTTAGGAGGCCTTGAATCCATGGAGAAAAGGGAGGAAATAAAGGTAACAAAAATACCTAATAAAAAAAAAAAGTTGAGAAGTGAAAGAGAAGAGAGTAGAGCAATTAGGAAGGTATTCTGGACATTGATTTCATTTTTTCTCTTCCAGAAATAGACTAAAACAACAAGATTTAGAATAGGCAATCTTCCCCTTCCTTTCTCTTTAAACATTAGACCCAGCTGTGTTAAAGAATGATCTGTCTGCAAGGAAGAGATTTCCTACCTTACTGAGAAGATACAACCTCCTCTGAAGTTTAATATGATCTTTTTGGGAGAAGGACCTTGAGAGGAGAGTGGGTCCCCTTACATGCCCTGGCATTTATCTCATTTTTTTCCTACTGGGGCCGACTTGACTTGCACAGTTTTTCTCCTCATCCAATTCCTAGTTAAGTATGGAAAAAAACATGTTCACTGGTTATTACTGTTCCAAGATGCAGCCATGGGCAATTTAAACATACTGGAACTCAGTTCCCTCAATGCAAAAATAAACAGTTCAGTAGTATGTACTAGAATGAACATATACATACTCTATGACCCAGTAATTTCCAGAAATTCAAATGTATGTATGTGTGTGTGTTTGTGTGTTTACAAAACTTGTAGAAGAATTTTCATAGAAGGCTTATTCATTACAGTCAAAACTCAAAAGAACCCAAATGCCCATCAATAGTAGTGGCAATAAATTTATTGTGGTGTATACATAAGATGGAATAGCATCCAACAATAAAAACAATTTGACTACAGTTATATCAACAACATGAATACAATTCACAAGTATTATGTTGTATAAATAAGTCAGACATAAGGAGCATGATTATATTAAATTCATATAATTTTTAAAAAGAGCAGAAATTAATCAATCATGGTAGATAAAATGAGACAAATCAGGATAGTGGTTAACATTGGGGAGAATGAGGCTAATGACAAAGAGGGAACACATGGGGGTCTTCTAGGATACTTTTGATGTTCTATTTCCTGATCTGAGTTGTTCCACTTGCAATTTCCTCATTTTGGCTGCCTCTCTGTGTTTGTTTCTATATATTAGGTCTATCTGCTATGTCTCCCAGTCTTGGTCAGGTGGTCTTATGTAGTGTTCTTTTTTTGCAGTAGTTAATTGAGCTGTACATTTATGATTTATGTACATTTATTCTATATGAATATTATGCTTAATATATTTAAAAACAAAATTAAACAATAGAAAAAGGAAGGTTATTTCTTTGGATTTCAAAGAATGCCTATGGACTGAGGTATTAACACATTCTTAAATGATTTTAATTAAATAGGTTTAGAGTTTTACCACCACATCAGCTTTTGCACCTAAATCTAGGTAGATAGTCTTAACTCCATGGAGAAGATGAAGGAAATAAAAAAGCAGTAGAAATACCTATGAAAAGGAAAGGCAGAATCTAGAAGAACAAAATAAACAGAAAGAGGCTTCTTGGTACATCCTGTGATTTCTGAGGAGTTGTTATAATACATTTTACACACATGATCTTGGGAAAGATAAATAAGGTAATAAGTGACAGAAATGAGATTTTCCTCATTCCAAAGCCAGTGCTATCCTCACTACATAACACTGTGCCTCCATTCTAGAATGATGGATCCTTTCAAATAATTACCACTTTTAGTCTAAGAGACATAATTGGCTCATACCTGATTTGTAAGGCCATGAAACTTGGGGCATACTGATTTCTAAAAATGCTTAGCCCTGGTGTCTCAGATAATGAGCCTTTGTCACCTCTGGGACATTCTAGAAATCTAAAGATATAGAAATTCTAGGAATCTAAGAAATTAACATTTTGTATCTGCTACAATTTTACAATATAGCAATAACCAATAAACACTAAAATTTGATTCACAAAAGTAAGAAGAAATGGTCTTTTCACATAATCCAAAATCCATTGCCAAAGGCCACAGCAAGGAAGCCTCCCAGCACTGCATCAATCAAAATCGATGAATCTTGTACAGGAAAGGTGAAGGGCCGTGTTAGTCACACATGGTCCCATGCGAGCCCTGCAGGGAAATCTACCATCTTTTCTTCCCAGTAACAGCACACCATAGCAATAACATCCTGCTGAATTACTCTGGGTACTTCCCTTCCTACATTTTCTCAGCCCTTCCTTTTCTGCTTCAGGTTAGAGTTTCACTGGTGGGTTGATTTTTCCCACTCAACAACCTTACTATCATCCTAGGATCATGGCCAGCATTACTCCCTGCATAAGGTTTTTGCAGCCAAGAACCCCATCTCTGTGGCAGCAGTAGGGCTAACAGGCATGTCATGTTAACTGGGGAGGCCCTGGAGGCCATTTCACCACCCCTTCTTGCCCTTGAGGATTTGGGTTCCCACTGTTTGTGTAGGAGGCTTGGAGAATCATTTGGGAATTCCTCACTATTAGTCAGCCTGGACTCCACTACCTTCTAATACATCCCTCTCTCCTGTACTCTGGGGACACATTGCCTCTGTAATAACAGTTATCTGGGCCTAGACTCCACTTTTGGCAAAGTATCCCTCCCTCTGTTGGGGATGAAGCAGGCAAATTTGAGGAACTAATTTACTTCTCATATTCTCCTGTTGTAGAGGACAGTGGAACCAGAAATTAAGCCAGTATATGAATTCAAAATTTCATTATTAATAACATTTTTATCAAGCATGTAAAGATGATCATGGTACTACAAATTTCCATGAATAAATCTTGGTTTTAGATGTAAATATAACTCTAATGTACTATCCATAAATTTTCTCGATCGTTTTATGAAGACCTTACTGATTTAATACAAAAATGTTTTCTTTTATCATTGGCAAAGCTATTCTTTTCCACTATGTGAGGATCAGAAAATGAGGGAAGTGATAGAGGTGGAGATTATAGACAGTTTTTCTGAAGTCATAGAAACTCTGTGAAGGACAATTGGACCTGAATCTCACAGTCTGGGTTTCGGTACTCAATTTCTTAGACAGTCCCTACAAGTGTCTTTATCTTTATAATGAGGGCACTGAATTAGACTTTCTTGGCCTATTCAGTAATTTACAGGGTACAATTTTAAATATGTGTAACATTTTAAGTATTATACTCAAAAATTTAAATGTGTATTTTAGTATAATTAAAGATAGATTTAGTTGCTGCCTTTTTTGCACTTTTCTGCTTCGTTTTCATCTTACATTCAATGTTTATCATTTATTACATCTTTTTTTATTTATGTTCTCTCACCTTTTCTTAAATATAGGGAAAGTATTAATATAAAACAAAGTCCCTTGAGAGAGATTATTTATGTCATAGTTTAACCAAATCACACAAATCCTAATAGAAATTTCTTAAATACTCAGATGGTCACAGTCAAACAAGTGCAACATGTAATATAAGTTTTATCATGAGTCTAAATTATGGATAATAATGTTTTAATATTTCAATCATGATGGCAGTATTATTTATAGACATCTTACACAGTAAAAATATATAAAATATATAATAAATAGTAGATAAACAGACAATATATACTAAATAGATATTCACAAAATTAATAATCATAGCCATTTCTGTAAACTGGGATTTTAAGCCTACTTTGGGTTTGTGGTACATAAATTGTCTCCAATGATAACACATTCAAAACCTCTGAACACCCAATTCTTTGGACTAGACTTATAGAAGATTTTTATTTCTTCAGCCATGCCAAGACCCTTAAGGGCTTGGCCTCACTTATGCTTAACCAGTTCTAAATCAAACCTGTTTGGTTTTTTTTCAAAAATCTGAAAACATTTATTCATAAAGGTACATGTACCCCTATGTTCATTGCAGCATTATTTATGTTGGTCAATACATGGAAACAACTAAAGTTCCCTTCAATAGATGATTGAATAAAGAAGATGTGGTATATATACAATGGAATATTAACTCAGCCATAAGAAAAGATGAAATACTGACATTTGCGACAACAGGGATGGATCTTGAGATTATTATGCTAAGTGAAATAAGTCAGACAGAAAAAGTTGTGAATCATATATGGGTATAAAACTGAAAGCAACAAACAAACAAGGCAAATAAACAAGCAAAAATTCATAGACACAGACAACAGTTTAGTAGTTACCAGAGGGTAAGGGGGGAGGTAGCGGAGGTTAAAAGAAGTCAAATGTATGGTGATGGAAGGAGAACTGACTCGGGTGGTGAGCACACAATACGATATATAGATGAGGTATTATAGAATTGTATACTTGAACCCTATATAATTTTACTAACCAATGTCACCCCCCAATATTTAGTAATAATAATTTTTTTAAAAACTTGCTTTATGTGTCCTTGAAGAAAGGGAAAAATCATGGACTGCTTCTGCCCCCTGTTGGTGGTCAGATGAGATCATTAGAGGAATTATCCATCAAAGAGTGACAATATGATTTATTGTTCAAAGCAGGTCTTATGTGGATGTTATTAAATACTTATGCTGAAGAACAAGCAAAAAACTGAACTGTCTTGGCAAAAAAAAACCAATGTTTTCTATTCAATATACGAGTAAACACTCTGACTTTTAGATCCAGCGCTCTTATTCTATGGCTTTAGGGTAGTAAGGACTATTGGTTATTACCTACCTAATTTGAAAAAAAGCAGGTAGTATTCACATAGGGAATCATTTATTAAAGACGGAAAAAAAAGACAGAGGCCTGGACTAGTATGTCAGTTTGAATTGGAGAGAATAAGAAAAGAGTCCCCTGAAAACATGATCTGTTTAGTTTGACCACAGATGTGCTTTCCAGATCAACATTCCTGAATTCCAGACAAAATGCACAGGAGTACCATAATCCTATCACTGACCTGGACTCAAATTCACTGCTGCTCATCCTGTCTAATTATTTATTTTATGCCAGACATTGTTCTGGCTGCTAGAAATTTTTTAAAAAATGGTTATGCATAATGACCTTGAGATGGCATAACACAACATGATGTTTGAGAAAATGATAGGTCTTTCTTTTTTCTTTTGTAGTACAGGTGGAGAATATGGTGTATCTGACATACATGAACAGTTTTCTCTTGAAATCTTCATTTATTGGTCTCATCAACACCTGATTCTCATCCCACCTCTCAAAATAGGATTAAAGAGATTCTCCAACATTGATTTCTCTTCTCATGCTAAAAGGCTAATATCCTCTGTGGAGGCACCATTAATATTTGTGGCTAGTTTGAAGATTCCTGAATAAGAGTATGTGCTTTTAATGCATGCCTATATCCAGTAGAATGTTTGATTATGTTGACATCAATCCCAGGGCTTTCCTTATAAGTGTGGACAGGCTTGGTATGATAGGAATCACATTTGAATTCTGAGCATTGTGCCAAAGGTCAGCAAGAATTCCTAGGGCAGCATCTGTTTTATATATCATATAAACCATATATATGATGACACATGATTGGTAGTATGTGGGCAGCAAGGATCAGATGTGTACATATTGAGTGTTTAAGCGTCAAGACATTTTGACAATGTGTTTGCATTTATCTTGCTTTTATACCTCTGTAATTGCACAATTTTAACATATAGATTACTTCATTAGGTCAACAGTTATTTAATAAATACCCACTCTATGCTAAATCTCATTTTCTCAAAACCCAGACATGGTCCTAATCTTCTAGAGCTTCCAACAGATCTAATGGACAATTCAGAATATATTAACTAGTATAAATACAGATCAGAGAATTGCAATGAGGGCAACTTATTTGAGAAGATGGGAGAAAAAAATGGTGTGGGGTAACAAAAACCCTTTTGAAGAAGCAACATTGAACTGAAACTTGAACAATGAAAAGAGCTTTTGTGCAAATATTTGGAGTAAATAATTTTAAGCAGATAGAAGATCAAGGACAAAGCTCCCGAGACAGGAATACTCTTAATTTGTTTAAAATAAAAAAAGAGAGAATGATGCCTGGAGATTAGGGAGTAAAGGCAACAGTGGTCTATGATGTAGGAAAGGTATATGGGTCAAGTCATATAAAGATTTCTGAAGATGACAAATAACTTATATTTTATTTTAAGAGCAATGACAATCTATCAGATTTTTTTCTCAAAATGGACTTACGTGATCTAGTAGATGTTTGTAGAAAAGCAGTCTGGTTTCTCTGGGGAGAATACATTTTTAGGTGACAATGGCAAAAACAATGAAACTAGCTAGTAAATTATTATAATAGCCAAGGAACAGATGATGATGTTATAAATGAAGACAGCAGTACATGGGTGAAAAAAGTAATCAGATTCAGGGTTGTTTTAGGGTGTAAATGATAGAATTTGATGAAGGATTTGATAGACAGGAGTGAGAAAAAAAGTGAGGAATCATGAATGGCTCTTAAGAGTTTTCTTAAGAAATTGTGTGATGGGTGGAGTAATTTCATGATATTAGGAGGAAATGGAGAGAGAATAGATTTCTGGGGAAAATCAAATATTTGATTGCCACAATTTTAATTTTTAGATTAAACACCCAGATGGAGATATCAATCAAGTAGGCAGTTGAATCCATGAGCCAGAGCTCACAGAAGCGATAAGGACTTAGAGGTACAAATTTTAGGCTATAATAGTGAGCAAAAGTTGACAGTGTCGTCACTCTCTGGGAACTCACAATTCAGTGTGTAGCAGAGACATTAGTCAAATAAGTAGGCTAATGAATATCAAATTATATATAAATTGAATAAATTTTATTAACATGAACATGTATTATCAAAATAACAAATATGTGGGGTGGGGGACACGTTTTTAGTTAAAAGGCTTCCTAAAAAGTGATGATGGCTGAGGTCCAGAGAAAAAAAAAATCAAGATTATTTTACAAAGGGGAGGCAGTGGTTGGGGAAAACTTTTTGTGAAAGCACATTTTAGGCAGAGAGAACATCAGGAGAAAAATCTCATGAAAGAAGACAAATGGTAATTTTGAGAGATAAAAGAAGATATGTGTTCAAAGACTGACAACTTTTTCTTCAAAGGGCAAAACAAACAAACAAACAAGAAAACAAAAAACTCCAAGTGTTCAGTGAAGTAAATGTACTAAAAATAGTGACCTAAGTTATCTAATGCTGAACGGACAAAAGGTACATTCAGAAGAAGGTCAGCCTGAGCAGCTGCCTGGTGGGCCACTATGACAAGGATGAAGAGTAGGTCACTAAAGAAAGCCAGAATCTGAAGCCACTATAACATGTTGAAATAATTAAATCAAACATGAAAGCCAGTATGGTCTTTTAAACACATGCCTACATTACAAGAACCTTTAAATCTCTTGTAATGACTCCCAGGGTGAGAACTCAAGGCAGGAAATTATGTAAAGAAGCCAATCAACTCTGCTGCAATGAGGCTTTTTAAAATTCTAGATAGACTTAGCTATTTAACACTGGCCTTTTGATCGTTAGAATGGCAGGTTCTAAGAAAAACAACACAATTGCTCAATCCCTTCCATAAGTGCATATTAAATAAATACTCAACTGACTGATTGAATGAATGAATAACCGCAGGGAAAACACTGGGCTGATGTCAGAGGGTATGGGTGTTCAACTTAAGTCTCTATGCCACAAGGACACAGATGAGTCAAACATCTCAGGGGACCAGAGCTTCTTCGGAAACCATTCATCAAAGGTCTCATACATAAATATTCCTCTCTGCTTATTATCAAGGAAGAAGAAGTAATTGTTGGCTATGTCATCGGAGCTGGTTAAAACAGGGACACCTTTACTAAATATTATGTGGAGGAAAAATACACTTGGAGACAGCACCAAATGGAAAATGATAGGTAGGAAGTGACTATTTAAATGAACTTGTGATATTCAAGCTCAAAGATTGTTCTTCACTTTGAATGTGTACTGAACTGGGAGGAGAAGAACATTAATTATTTTGAGAAACTCAGCTCTCAATTTTACAGGTACAGCATCTCACAAGCATCCCTGGGACAATGTCCCAGGCAACATATCTTTTCTGAAAATTCCCTTTCTACTCTAGTCTATTCATTTTTATGTGTGGCTTCTAAGGAGAGCGCTGCACCCTGCCAGTCGATTAATAATCACTCTTAAATGATATCAGGGAAAGACCACTCTCTTCCAGGCAGCAGATAATATGACTCTAAAGAACAGAATTGCTTGGCTATATTTTGCAAAGTTAGTTACCTTTTAGGATAATTTCATTTACTTCAGAATGCCATCTACCTCATCTAAACTTGGAGGATTGCCATTGAAATATACACTCTTGCTGCCTGGAAGATGTATTTCAGTTCCAGCATGATGGCTTCAGTGAGCCTTAGCATGAATTCCTCATCCTTCCTGCTTACTGGATTTTCTGGCCTGGAGCAGCAATATCACTGGATCTCCATTCCCTTCTCTGCCATCTATGCCATGGTGCTTCTGGGAAACTGCCTGGTGCTGCATGTGATCCGGACTGAGCCGAGCCTGCACGAGCCCATGTTCTATTTCCTGGCCATGCTGGCCCTCACTGACCTGAGCATGGGGCTTTCCACAGTGCACACGGTGCTGGGGATCCTGTGGGGGCTCAGCCAGGAAGTCAGCCTGGATGCCTGCATTGCCCAGTCCTATTTCATCCATGGTCTGTCCTTCATGGAGTCCTCTGTCCTCCTCGCTATGGCCTTTGACCGCTACATTGCCATTTGTCACCCACTACGCTACTCCTCCATCCTAACTCATGACAAAATCATGAAAATTGGGGTGGCAATCTTATGTAGGAGTACTTTACTCATACCTCCAGTCATCGTTCGCCTAAAGTTCTTAAATTATTGCCATCCCCACATCCTCTCTCACTCTTTCTGCCTGCACCAGGACCTTCTCCGTCTAACCTGCTCAGACATTCGATTCAATAGCTACTATGCCCTGATGCTGGTCATTTGCACACTATTGTTGGATGCTCTTCTTATTCTTTCCTCCTATGTCCTGATTCTGAAGTCGGTCCTGGCAATTGCCTCTCAGGAGGAGCGGCATAAATCACTTCAGACCTGCATCTCCCACATCTGTGCTGTCCTCGTGTTCTACATCCCCATCATTAGCTTAACGATGGTGCACCGTTTTGGCAAGCATCTCTCCCCCATGGTCCACGTCCTCATGGGCAACACCTACATCCTTTTCCCACCCTTGATGAACCCCATCATCTACAGTGTCAAGACTCAACAGATTCGTAGCAGAATGCTCAGAGTTTTTTCTCTGAAAATATATTGATATACTCAGGTCTTTTAAAAAGCAAAAAGAGACAAACATAATAAGTACACAGAAATCAATATAAAAATAAGTTGTATTAGAATTCGAGATTTTGCCCTGAGTTCATGATTCTTGATTTTAAAATGAACTTTAAATGTAGTCAGAGAATCACCTACAAATACATCTCATTTTAACCTATGTCCTGGACGTGAGTTGTTTGGCTGAAGGTGAGAAACTCCATCTGATACATTTCATAAATCCTACCAACTGTTGTT
>NW_017731875.1:998882-999983 GCF_001890085.2 Hipposideros armiger
GGTCCATATTAGCAGACTAGAACATGGCCAATTTAACAAGACTGGTATGACCCAGTTTTAGAATAAAAATAGCAGTTAGCTGCTGAATCTACAGGGGTCACGTAGATGTCTAACAGATAACCTTTGGGTACATGTTGCTCAGTGGTCAGACAAACTTCCTTTCAATGTCTTGGTACTGCGTAATCATCTCTCCTCAGAACTGACTCAATCTTGGTGAAGCAGGGGCCTCTGCAATAGCAGGGTATGTATTCCACCAGGCAGGCACGATGGAAGTACTGACATGAACTTAATGTTGAGTTAAAGGAATAGAGTTACAGGTCTGACTCACCAGAATGGTTGGTCTGAGAGTCATGTTTAATATGGTAAGTGGGAGCGTTCATTTGATAACTTTATAGTATGAATATCTGTACCTAAAATTATGGAAACTTACAGGATATGAACCACCAAAGTTGGAAATAATGACTGTGAAAAATAGGTGTGAAGATTTCTGGTGTATTCTCAGAAATCAAGCTTATTTTAGAACTATGTAATTGCACTACGACAATGAGATTTATGAAGAACTTCAGAATGTTTAAACTTCATGACCAAATGGAGGCAGGTCAGCCAAAGGAAGGGAGACGAGTAAAGGTAGCTGGTAGAAGTAAATTACTGACGATTACTGGGTTTTACACAGAAACAAGCAGGTTTGGTAAGTTTGTACTTTGGATTGTTTGTTTTATAAAGGCCTCTATTTGGGGGATCTAACCTGTCAAATAACTAAACCTCTTCCTAGGGAGAAAAGGCCATTTTAGACTCATTAGCCCAGGTTCTGACAATGATAATAGATTGACTATCACAGGTTTTAAAAATACAATCTAGCACTTCACAGCCTTTTGAGAAACTAGGTAGAGATCTTCTTCCATAGATTCCAGAAAGCCAGCTGCTGAGGAATAAGAAGCCTGTTATCCATGAAGTAATTAATCCTGGGCTGTTGTCAGTGTGGTAGCCTGAAGAGCCAGTGAGAAATAGTAACCTTGTAGGAGTTGACCAGACTTCGTTATAAGGCTACTTGTAAGGCTACTACCCAGCTTGGGTAGGAAACACTACTAAAATAACCACAGT
>NW_017731875.1:1002578-1003512 GCF_001890085.2 Hipposideros armiger
AATATTTGCGAAATACATATCTAATAAATGACTTGTATCCAAAATATACAAAGAACTTTTAAAACTCAACAATAAGAAAATAAACAACTCAGTTAAAAACTGGATGAAAGATCTGAAGACACTTTCCCAAAGAAAATATACAAATAGCAATAATCATATAAAAAATGCTCAATATCACTTGCCATTAGGAAATTGCAAATTAAAAAAACAATGAGATATCACTACACATCTATTAAAATGGCTAAAATCCAAAACACTGACAATACCGAATGCTGGTGAGAATGTGGAACAATAGAGACTCTCATTCATTGTTGGTGGGAATGCAAAACAGTACAGCCACTGTGGAAAAGAGTTTGGCAGTTTCTTATAAAACTAAATATTATTCTATCATGTGATACAGCAAGTGTAGTCCTAGATATTTTACCCAAAGGAGTTGAAAGCTTATGTTCACACTAAGATACACACAGAATGTCTATAGCATCCTTATTTATAATTGCAAAAATTGGAAGCAACTAAGGTGAGTGGCTAAATACATTGTAGTACATTCATCCAATGTAATGTTATTCTTTGATTAAAAAAAGAGCTATCAAGCTGTAAAATGACATGGGAGAACTTTAAATGCATAATGCTAAGTGAAAAGAGCTATCTTGACATGGCTACACATTTATATGATTTTAATTATATGAAGTTCTAGAAAAGGCAAAACTATAAAAATAGTGTAAAGATCAATTGTTGCCAGGGGTTCAGGGGAGGAGGGAGTGGGTGAATAGGAGGGGCACAGGAGACTCTTTTCTAGTCTTTCTCTATTTAGGCCTTATAGCAAGATGTAAGGCTTTCATTAGAATTTTTCTCTCTTGGTTTTTGGCAGAGGTACTAGCATCCAGGAATCTTTCTTGGCTATAAAACAGCCTTGAATAACCCTTAAATGTTAATG
>NW_017731875.1:1006231-1008486 GCF_001890085.2 Hipposideros armiger
TCAAGTCCAGAAAATTCAACTTGCTCAGGCAACAATTATTTTGGTCCTAATAGTAGTAATTTTGCAAGTGCCCTAATTTGACCTGTTGCAGAGCTAGAAACAGATTTAGTTTATGTAGTAACCATCCTAAAATACTAACTTCAGAACTGACTCACATTTATAAATTGGTGCTTGTTTTTAGGTGTTTTACCAATAAAAACTGAACTTCAAATTAAGTAACTTTTTAATGGTCATGCAGCCAGAATATGACTTAACCAGTATGTAAATTCAGTTCTACGTGGCACACTGTTTGTATTACCACACACTGCTTCTATTATTAACGATTCAGTCAGAATATTCCATCAGCAATACTATAAAATAATATTACAAGGAGCCCCAGACCTATAAGTTAGGTAACCACAGGTGATAATGCCACAGTCAAGACAAAACCAAATAAAACAAAACAGATTGCTAGTGTCCCAAAAGATCGCCAGTAAAGTTAGAAAAAAACTTGCAGAATTTGTTTTCCTTCCCCCCATGTCCATTTCTGTGTTTCTTTCTATCACTTAAACTCTTCTGTTCCCCATTCCTATGTCCTTATGAAGTCCCACACACTGTAAGCACCCGCTCCATAACTGCACTTCGCTCATACACAAAGCTCTGGCATAGATCTGTGTAGGTGTGCCCCGAATTGGTCTTTTCTCTCACTTTCTGAATCCTCAAAATCCCAGTAAAAAAATTCAAACAATTAATTTCAGCTCTATGTTAAACAATTGGTTTATATAATAAAGTAGATCCATAGACATATGCATCTCAACGTTTTATTTTATTATTTTTAAAGTATCATAACCTTAAGTAACATACCAACTTAAAGAAAGCCCTAATGGGCTGACCTGCAACAAAAAATTAGGTCCAAACATTTCAATCATATAAAATGAAAGATCAGGGTATTGAAAACTCAGTTAAAAATAAAAACAAAGATGGTAAACTATATTGTACAATGAATAAAGTACTGAACTGCAGTGGAATAAAGAGATGAAGAGGCAGTCATTTCTGAAGTCTGTGAACCACTTCAGAAAATAAATGAAGCTAGCTTTCATTTGAGAATAGAGACTGGGGGAGGATGGGAGCCTCTTGCCATTCATTTATTTTGNTGAGCTCAAAAATGTCTAGGTAACTGACTAGGAGACTTGGACACTTGTCTAGTATTAATCATCCAATCAAGGTCAGCTGATGGTCAGTCATCATATTTATAGGGAAGTTATGCTAATATAAGTGAAAATGGTTTTCAGGAAGCCCTTGCTCAATACCAGCAAACCATGGGTATTTAGGAGGCTTCATTTGAGAGAAGTTATTGAGAAAGCATCCTTTTCTCCACAAATCTCTTTCATCTTCATGGAGTCCATTTTGAATGCCGTTAGTATAATGGGATTTGTCTCTATCTCTTTTTTTTCCTTCACTTGGAACCCTCATTAACATGTCCTTAAAAAAAAATGAAGGGGATCTTCATAGTAGTTGATGGCATTTCTGGACCCCTCTGATGGTGACTATGTGACCAATGGAAGAGAGTGGGAGCTAAGGAAACTTAAAATTTCAAAATAAATAAGATGACAGAATCTAGTTTTAGGTGTCCTCTAAGAAGTGTACAATTCTTCCACATATGGCATTGATAATTCATATTGCAGATGCTCCCATGGGAACAATGTATCACTGCAGCAGCATGAGTCTCTGACATGTACAAGAAACATGTATATTTAGCTGTAAGTATATATTAACTTGGGTGTCTGAGAGGAACAACTGAACAAATCGTAGAGGAAGAGAAAGCAAAGGTACTTCTCTCTGAGGACTACGTACCAGAACCAGCTCTAGGCCATCTCTTTCCATGAGAGGAATAAAATTCAATCCTCTGGGGACTGAAGATGTTGGGCCTGAGGGATGCTTAAAAGAAGGTATAAACACAGAGCTCCAGATTCTTACGTGTGTTTTGGGCATCTCGTTGTTTTTATTTTTTTCTCCACTCAACCAGTTAAATATCTCCAGGATTCTAGAAAATATAGGTAAGTAAATTGAGTTATGCTCAGTGAAGACATGTAGAAAAAGACAACAGAAAAAAGAAAGAAATCAGGAAATGGTAGAAGCTGCTCATTTTTCCTAGAACTTAATCATCCTGCCTTTTCCTCAAACCTGACCTATGAGGTATTAGATGTGGATCTAACTCTGAACTTGATCTACAATCGCAGTATGTCTTTATGCTGTTTTATTAAATGAGTTCCCTG
>NW_017731875.1:1011231-1013243 GCF_001890085.2 Hipposideros armiger
TCTTTCCTTAAAGGTACTAGGTCTAGAATATGTGGCCACAAATGGCCCCTTCCTTTCACAACCACACCAATCCCCAGGATATGTGGTATGTCCTGATTGGAATCCCAGGCATGGAAGATTTGCATATCTGGATCTCCGTCTCTATCTGTTCTATGTACACTGTGGCAGTCATAGGCAATACCTTCCTGATCTTCCTGATCATGACCGAGTCCAGTCTTCATGAGCCCATGTATCTCTTTCTTTCCATGCTGGCCTTAGCAGATGTCCTGCTCTCCACGGCTACAGCCCCCAAGATGCTGGCTATCTTTTGGTTCCATTCTACAGACATATCCTTTGGTAGCTGTGTATCCCAGATGTTTTTCATACATTTCATCTTTGTGGCAGAATCTGCTATTCTCCTGGCCATGGCATTTGATCGCTATGTGGCCATCTGTTACCCACTGAGATATACCACAATCCTAACCTCTTCATTCGTTGGAAAGATTGGCATAGCAGCTGTGGTCAGGAGCTTTATCATATGCTTTCCATTCATTTTCCTGGTATACCGACTTACATATTGTGGAAGAAACATCATTTCCCATTCGTACTGTGAGCACATGGGCATTGCCAGATTGGCATGTGACAATATCAATGTGAACATCATTTATGGCCTGACTGTGGCCCTACTCTCTACAGGACTGGATGTAGTGTTCATCATTATGTCCTATGCAACGATCCTTCTCACGGTGTTTCAGATACCTTCTTGGGCTGCCAGGTACAAGGCCCTTAACACATGTGGTTCCCATATTTGTGTCATATTTATGTTTTATGCCCCAGCATTCTTTTCGTTTTTTGCCCATCGCTTTGGGGGTAAAACCATCCCTCACCACATCCACATTCTAGTAGCCAACTTCTATGTGGTAGTGCCTCCTATGCTCAACCCCATCATTTATGGGGTGAAGACCAAACAGATTCAAGACAGAGCAATTCTGCGTTTCTCCGCCATCAGCACATGTTGTTAAAATGAAGAATAACAAATACTGGGTATTTCTGTATGAAACACACACACACACACACACACACACACATACACACACATTGTTTAAAAGTCTGTTTCAGGGAGGAATAAGAATAGATAAAATCCATAAAGTAGCTTCAAACTCACTTACAAAGATAGTAGTTACCAAAGTTTCCAGAGCATTTTCTGAAATCACTTAAAATTTTGAAAAAATACTTAAAATTAATTATATTCTTAATTCTTCTAGACATTCTATTATCACCCATTTCAACTTGTTCTTAAAGCTACATAAAAATAATTCTGAGGAAAGAGAAATATATTTCAAGTTTTAACCCAGATGTACTTTTCCTGTGTCAAGTTGGGAAGTGGGTGTGATGAGTCACTCAGATTTTTTTATAGACAGTTGAAATTCTGCTGAAATTGAAATACTCACTGCAATCAGCTGAGTTGGACCAATAGCATTAGGCCACCATTTTATAGTTATTGTGTCTGCTCCTGTTTCTTAAGTTAAACTTTGAGCTCTAAAGCTTCCTAATTGACTGATATAAAGTTTACTGTATGGAATAGACACATAGCATATATTTATTGAATAAATGGATAATACTGAACTAAAACAAGCAACAGCCAACATTAAATTAACCCACCTGAGACCACATAGATAACTTAAAAGCTAATACTTTTTTCTACATATTGGGGATTTTAGGTCCAAATCATCAAGGATTATTGTGATAGCAATAGAGACTTTACTGAGGCACTAAAGGTTTGAAGTTTCATACCTTGGACACAAAAATAAAAGGCGATAGAAGACTAAACAAGGTATTTACACAAACTCTTATATGAAAAAGGATCTAATCATACCAAATATAATTATCTGTGGACTTGTCTCCAGACTTTACTTTAATTCCTTTGTAACAAGAAAATATTTTTTACAATCTCTCCTCTTCAAAGCCTATCACAATGCCATGATATGTGAAATCTGATCTTATTGACACTTAAAGAAAGACAAAACAATAAA
>NW_017731875.1:1014622-1020485 GCF_001890085.2 Hipposideros armiger
TGCTTCCTGATTTTAAATTAATTTCTGAAAGTCAGAAATGTCATCTCCATTAATCTGTTGATGTATACTTATGTTGTTTTCACCATTTGGCTATTATGAACAATGCTGTAATGAACAGTTATGTACAAGTAACAGCCTGAGTCTCTATTTTCAACTTTTTGGGTAGTGCTTATCCAAGAGTGGAATTATTGGATTATGTGGTAATTCTATGCTTAACTTTCTTTAGGAACTGCCAAACTGTTTTCCACAGAATTTGCATCATTTTACATACCCACCAGCAATATATGATGGTTCTAATATTTTTATATTTTTGCTAACACTTGTTAGTTTCTTTTTCTCTTTTTTAAAATTATATACATTTTAGTAGGTGTGAAATGATAATTCATTGTTGTTTTTATTTATTTTTTATGTGCCATTGGTCATTTTCATATTTTCTTTAGAGAAATGAGTACCCAAGTCCTTTGCCCATTTTTAAAATTGGGTTGTATGTCTTTTTGGTTTTGAATTGAGTTTTTTGTGTATTCTGAATAATAAACCCTTGTCAAATATATGATTTGCAAATATTTTTCCCATTTTGTAGGTTGCCTTTTCGCTTTCTTGATAATGTCATTTGATATGCAAAATTTTTTATTTTTATGAAATCCAATTTATTTATTCTTTTATTTTGTAGTCTGTGTTTTTGTCATATTTGAGAATCTATTGTCAAATCCAACATCATGAATATTTACCTCTATTTTCTTCTAAGAATTTTATGGTTTTAGCTTTTATATTTAGGTTTTCACTCTATTTTTATGTATGCTGATTTTTAATGTTTGTTTGAAATAATAAATATGCAAAAAATAGCAAGAATTAAAAAAAAAACTTGACCAATTAGATCTGAACTTATATATTATGAAAACAGAATAGTCACAGCAGTGGGGATATGACAAAACAGGCAATCAGATCAAAGAGCAGACTAAAGAGTCAAGAAACAGATTTATATTCATACAAAAGTTAAAATACAATATGTAATGCCTCAAAATGGTAGAGAAAAGATCAGACTCCCAATTAATATGTATTGGAAAAAATGTTCATGTATTTGATAATAATAAATGAAACCCATAATCACCCAAGTCCTCAAAGCAAACTCCAAATGGAGTTTTTCTTCTCTTTCTCTTCCCTTCTCTTCCTTTCTCTCCCCTCTATTGCTGTCTTTTTCACTATTACTGTCTCTATCTCTATCATTCTTTATGTCACCTTCTATTTCTAGCTACAGTTCTATCTCTATCTGTATTACTGTATCTATTTTAACTTTGTATGGAATAACTTCTTAAGAATGAAAATTATATGTCATAAAAGTGTTAAATTAACTACATAAAAGTATGTATGACACATACATGACAAAACAAACAGTTAAAAAACAAGAGAAAAATATATTCAAAATAGAAACAAGTTCTATGTCTAAATTATAATTAGTGACTTTAAAAATTAAATATGCATTTCCCCTATTTTTGTATATGCATATTCTTATGTATTTTTCCCGGCATGCCTGTCAGTGGGAATTATACCCTCACCTTCTCTAGAACCCAGCTGAAGGTTCTGAGAATAATTATTCATGGTTAATTGCTCCTTCAGGACCTGTCTCATCTTGCCTCCCCTGCCACCCAGCTAAATGCATATAAGGGGAAGTAAAAACTATGCCCGTGGACCAATTGGAAGGAAACAGCAAGTAAGGAGATGAATGGATAGATGTGCCTATTCTCAGTTCCACCTGGATAAGTATCTGATATCTAGGATTAGCTATCTGTAGTTATACCTAATGATATACTGATATTGGCTTATACCAGTTTGAGAAAGCTGATTATGAATATCTCAATTCTATAGTCTGTGGCATGATGATGGTAGCATGAAATAGCTCACAGTGGTAGTATTTAACCAAAGAAATTGGTAACTGGTACAGATCAGGGCATTTTCATTTTGAGAGCTGATTGTTAAACAATTATTAGCACTCCACTGTTTATATTTCTAACCAAGGGCCCTAGCTCAATATGAGAGGACGACTTAACTTACCATCTCCATCCCCACGCCCTATCCTAAATTCTATTTCTGGTCCCTAACCCTAACACCCAAGGCTTTGCTACAGATGAATAGAGTTTTAGTGTTAATAAACTTGTTCCCAGATAAAGAATCCTCACCCTGCACCACAATCATGCTCAGCTTGTGAGATCCCAGTGGCTTTGGCGTTACTCTCAGCCTTGACTCCAGGTTTTAGAAGGAGACATTGACTTTCCTGTAAAATATAGAGAAACTTTCCCCATCATCCATGGAAAGCAGGTGGAAAAAGAGTGAACTGGTAAGTAAAAGAAAAAGACATTGGAAAATACTAAAAACTGGGAGAAACTACCCATTTTCTAATATATTGACTTTTTTCTTTTTATTTCATGCATTGAATATTTACTGTGGTTCAAATATAATGATAAACAATTTACATATATAATCTTATATCACTATTATTGTGTTTATATCCAATACCTGGATCTGAGATAACTTAAGTGATGTCCCCAAGATCACAAATCTGTTACTGTTAGAACCAAGAATGTTCTTTATTACTATTATATTACTTTTGCTACTTATTCACTCCTGTGCAAACTATTGAAAGTTACTAGGTCTTTCAGTACTCAATTTCCACATGAAATTTTCATCTCTATGCTTATTATCACTACTTTCACTGCCATAAATGACCCAGCTTGAGATTTTTATTACTGCCATCTGTGTTTGGCATGTAGCCCATGTAGGAATATTCTTCCATACTCATCAGGTTTCACTTTCATACACTGTGGTTTTTATGTGCCCTTGTTTCAGAAATAAGTTTCCCTTCTCTTTTCTAAGAAAATGTCTTACCTATTACTGGCAAGAGCTTGGAATTTGATGTACAATAACTGACTACAAATATATATTTTCCAGTCCCCTTGTGCTTCCCAGTATCTTCAAATGAAGTCTCACCATGACATTTCCAATGGTTCCATTGAGTTCACACCTGCAACATTCACCCTTGTTGGCATCCCAGGGCTGGAAGCAGAGCACATCTGGATATCTATCCCCTTCTGCCTGATATACATCATCATCTTCATAGGAAATGGCATTANTTTTTTTTACTATACTTTAGGTATTTTGCTGTGAAATTTATACTCAGTGCTGCATTTATTCATCACAACAATACTGTGGATATTTATATATAAATTCAGGTAACAATATCTACATTTTATAGGTGAGGGTCCTGTATGTAAGACAGAGAGGTAAAGTTAATTTCTCAGGTTCTCAGAGCAAGGGTCAGACTTGAACAGAAACCCTGTTTTTTGCAAATAATGTAGAAATATTAATAATTTTACAAAGAAGGAAAATATGATTCAGATAACTAAATAGAATAGTAATATGAGTATTATGTGAAGGGCCATATATTAACAAAAAGATAAGTTAAAAGTCAATGTAAGAAATGAAAAGATGTTTCCTTGAGCCTTGGAGTCATGGATAATTACCTTGACTTGAAATACGTGTTCCATTCACTTTAATTTCAGCAAGAAAACATATTTTAGGGATGTTAGAAAATTGGATGATAGAAATTCTGGTTTGCCTGTCACACACCAACTATATGGAATTGGCATGTTATGTTAACTATTGGTTCTCAGCTGGTAAAATGAAATTATTTTAGTGCCTTCCTCATTTGTTTGATAATTAAATGAAATATGTCATATGATATATTCACCATTTAATAGATATTCATTTTTTGGTTTTGATAATGATAATTTTTATGAATAGATACATTAAATAACCTAATCCACCAAATGACCTAGCTCTGCTGCCAATAATCCTTAGAAAAATGTTTGGAATGGGTCATCACCATAGATACCCAAGTCACATAAAAAGTTGACAAAAGTTGCAACAAATAAGAAGATTCTGATTCAGGGGCAAACTTCAAAAATAAAGGACCATAAAAGAGTAAATAGATTATAGCACGATGACAGAATACATGATTAAGGTCCTTAAGACATTTTTGTGTTTGCATTTGGCAGTGGGGGACTAAGAAAATGCCAATTTAATATCCGTAACGCGTGAAATATAGGAACAAAAATAATTGAATTGACAACCTTAATTTTAAGGAAATGTTCATATTGAGGGCTCAGGAATTTGTAGATGCTGAAAGGAGGTAGGACATCGATGTCTGTGCTTAGCCGCCGAATATAGTATCATTGAGCTGTTGCCCTGGAATTATTATTATTTTTCATTTTATTAAATTTATTAGGGTGTCTTAGTTAATAAAATTACATATGTTTCAAGTGTACTTTCCATAATACATCATCTGTATATTGCATTGTGTGTTCACCACCCAATGTCAAATCTCCTTCTTTCACCATATATTTGCAAGAGATTTGCCATATCCTACTGTATCCTTGACCACTAAACCTTCAGCTGGTTAACAATGACAAAGGTAGACTGACTGCCACACAAAATGGAAATGGAGAGTTCAGGAGGGGCTTAAAGAAAATTGACATGCTCTTTCAAATAGATTTTTTTTTTAATTAGGGTGCTCAGAGGTGGATAAATAAAATGAAATGAGTCTTTCATAAGAGGGAGAGGCTGGATATTTTGTCATCACACTCTGAAACTCAGAGATTCAAATGGTATATCATGTCAATGGATGAACTGTAGCTTTTCTCCAGAGGCAGATTTAGAGAGACTAAATAATCAGAAGAATATATCTTCCTCCTTGTGTTTTTTTGTGTTTTTTTTTCTCTTTCCTAAGTGGCCTCAGGCATGATGAAACTGTGACATAAAGCAGACGAGTGTTAAGAAAGGGTTTCCAAAAGTGTGAAGAAGATCAACAGGACCAGAACACCCAGTGTCAAAACTACTGCAAAATATCATGTTATAATTGACCATTTAGCTAATATAAATCAAAGAAATATAGGAACTAGAAAAAAAGACAAATCTGAATTTTGTTTGTTAATTTTTATTTATTTATTTGTTTACTTATTTATAATGCAGATGGTGTAGCATAGGAAAGTCAACAGAGTTCTAAAAGAATAACATAAAAATCCATAGTGTTTATACTGTATTTTGTCCTTGAAATTTGCCAAGAGGGCAAATCTTGGGTAGTCTCACTATAAGAAAGAAGGGAAAAAAGAAAGGAAAATGGTACAGGTGTGAAGTGATAGATATGTTGATTGGCTTGGTTTGGGTGTATATTTCACAATGTATATCTATATTAGGTCATCAGGTTGTACATGTTAAATATATACAATTTTTTATTGTCAATTATACCTGAATAAAGTTTGGGGGAAAGTCAATAATTTTTTATAGCAGCAATAATTAATGAAAAACTAAAATTTAAAAATGACCTCATTAAAAATGGCATTAAAAATGTATATACACTGAAAATAAATGTAGGATATCCTTATTGCATATTGTTCATTGTAATGATAATTCTCTTCAAAACAATGTATGAATTCAATGTCATCCCACTCAAAATATTAATATGATTGTAATGTGTTTTACTGGTGATTTTTTTCAAAAGAATTATTTTTGAATATTTATTGTAATAAAACATCCGTACCATGAAGTTTTCTGTAACCTTTTTTTAAAAGAATATTTCCTTTGAAGATATTTTTTTAAATTTTTCTTAAAGTATACCTGGCATACAGTATTATATCAGTTTCAGATGTACAATTCTGTGATTCAATGTTTATTTACATTAACTATTTTTAAATGTACAATGCAGTGGAATTAATAATATTCACAATGTTGTACACCATGACCACTCTCTAATTCCAAAACTTTTTCATCACCCAAAACAGAAACTATATACCTTATAAACAGTAAGTCCCAT
>NW_017731875.1:1024175-1025004 GCF_001890085.2 Hipposideros armiger
ATTGTCTATAGCATCAAAACCAAGGAAATTCGCAATAGCATTTTTCGTATGCTGTCTAGAAAAAGGGGTGAGGTCTAAACAAGACAGACAATACCCTGAGAACACAGGAGTTTGGATCAGACCTATTGCCTGGATATTAGCCTTGCAAATGGAAGAAATTCCATAGCTTATTATTGCTTATGAATGAACTATAAGCTTTAATAGAGAAAAGAAAAATAGTCCCTCTTTCCCCCTGAGAAGAGAGAAATGTCATTACCCTGAAGTAAGATTATCAAAGGAGACATGGAACCAAGGCTTTTTCTTGTTGAGAACACCATTTATCTATAGAATCCTTGAATAGTCATTTGTTTTCCCTCCTGGGAATAGGTAGAATGGGTCCTGGGAGATTTCTGTTTCCAGGTACATGCAGTTTAGTGATACATATCTGTTAGTGAAAAAAATCAAGACACAAAAGAGTGTGTATTGTATTATTGCCTTTATATAAAGTTGTGCAACAACTGTAATTAATTTAGTGTCAAAAACAACAGTGGTTACCTCTGTTCGATGTACAGGAAAGAGAATGACTGTGGAAACATAACAAAATTTTTTGGAAGATAGAAATGTTCTATGTTGTGTTAAGGATGATGTAAGTTACATTGGCTATATCCATTTGTCAAAATGGTACAGATAAATTTGCACATTTCAATGTATGTCAATTTTACCTCTAAATCTCTAAATAATGATAATAATAATAGTGATAATAATAAAATACTAACAATAATTATTGGGTTACATAGTGGGTGGAAGTATAGAACATATAAGAATGGCATAATGTTGATAATTATTGAAG
>NW_017731875.1:1027450-1028629 GCF_001890085.2 Hipposideros armiger
CCCAGATGAGGACAGAAGAAAAATAACTCAGCTTATATAGAAGAAAAAAAATCTTGTGTATATTAATTTCTCTGCATTTGACCTGTGAGAAAAAAGAAAAGAGGAGAGCAAGGAGATGTCTGCAAGCTGTAGAAATGGTTTCAGGGGTATTAGGTGTACATGAACCCAAAAGGGCTTAATTAAAACGCCTTGGTCCCTCGCGGTTTTAGCTATGGCTAGAAAAATCCCTCATTCCGTGTTCATAATACCTTCTTCTTCACACATTCATTAGGGAATACTAAAATTGGTGGCTAACAGCTTTCTTCTCCAATTAAAGTTCAATAAATTTATGCTGTGCCCCTGAACAATAGACCTTGCCGTGAGTTTTGGTGAAGGATGAACACACCAACATGATCTCAGATAGATTTGTAGAAGAGGAAGAGTGTCTATATTGCAGAGACAAGACCAAAGCATGAAATGCTGTCCCAGGGATGTCCACATATTGGCAGATGGTCTCAGCAGCAATGAATTAGTGTTCGCGACATTGACTGGGTGCTGTTACAGAGGGTGTGGATAGAAAGAAGAGGCATTAAAGAACATGCAACACATGGGACTGAGACCAGAATCTCAGGCGGAGAAAAGCATTGATGAGTGACAGAGATATGAAGAACTGACTATTCAGGTATCTAGTAAGAACAGAACTGGCTCCGGACAACAATTGGTAAGTCTCACTTTTCCCAAGTTTACCCCCATAATTGTTTATTATCAGCTTTTCCAATTATAATCACTCCATCCCACCAGCTCGGTACTCGCTTATATACTACTTTACTCTTGAGTAATTCATTGTGATTGTTCTTAAAGGATTCTTATTCTAATTCTGATTACATTTAAGGAAGAAAAAATGTACCCCTAAGATAGTCAGTGATCTATGGGTTGAGGTGTCTTGGAATTCAGCCTTGAAGAGCAAACCTGTGGAAATCAAACTACTGAGTAGACGGACTAGTGTATCCCAAATATATCAGCTGACAGAGCCTCCCTGTCATAAAATGACACTTACTGACTTGATTCCTTCACTTGAGATTTTGCTGCATAAACTACAGCTGCTGCTTGAATTACCAGCATATTCAGTGACATTCAGTATACAGTTAACTGATCAAGAGTTGATGATATAAAGTAACTTTATTGAAGAGTCTACAAAAA
>NW_017731875.1:1030324-1035763 GCF_001890085.2 Hipposideros armiger
CTGGTTCTAATGCAGTTGGCCTGCCATGCACACAACATCTTATTGTGGTGCAGTGCTTGTGGATGCCTTTCCTGAAAGCAGTGCTGTGTCTCTATGGATCTGTTTTTCCCCCAATAGTATCAATGAGATGAATGATATGATCTTAGAGTTCTACCCAAAACACACAGACTTAATATGATGAACATGATGATTTTGGACAAAAACAGGAAGTAAAAGAGGAACACGAGTACTGACTAACTTCTTTTCTTTGCATCAGGATGTCAAAAGATACTATTTCTAACATCACAGTTTTTATGCCTTCTGTCTTGACACTAATAGGGATCCCAGGCCTACAGTCTGTGCAGTGCTGGGTTGGGATTCCCTTCTGTGCCATGTATCTCATTGCTATGATTGGAAATTCCTTACTTCTGATCATCATCAAATTGGAACGTAGCCTCCATGAGCCTATGTACATTTTCCTAGGGATGCTAGGAATCACAGATATTGCACTTAGTACCAGCATTGTGCCCAAGATGCTTGGAATCTTCTGGTTTCATGTACCAGAGATTTATTTTGATACCTGCTTGCTTCAAATGGGGCTGATCCACACATTTCAGGGCATAGAGTCAGGCATCCTGCTGGCCATGGCCCTGGACCGTTATGTGGCCATTTGTTATCCCCTAAGACATGCTACCATTTTCACCCACCAGCTGGTCACCCAAATAGGAGCTGCGGTAACACTCAGGGCTGCCATTCTAGTAGCTCCAACCCTAGTACTGATAAAGTGCCGGTTTCAATTTTATCATACAACAGTCATCTCTCACTCCTACTGTGAGCATATGGCCATTGTGAAACTTGCGGCAGAAAATGTCCAGGTTAACAAAATCTACGGTTTATTTGTGGCCTTCACTATTTTAGGCTTTGACCTCACATTCATCATACTGTCTTATATACAGATATTTATTACAGTTTTTCGTTTGCCCCAGAAGGAGGCCCGGTTGAAAGCATTCAATACTTGCATTGCTCACATCTGTGTCTTCCTACAGTTCTACCTCCTTGCCTTCTTCTCCTTCTTCACACATAGATTTGGTTCTCATATCCCCCCTTATATTCATATCCTCTTTTCTAGTGTTTATTTGTTGCTCCCTCCATTTCTCAATCCACTTGTCTATGGGGCTAAGACCAAGCAGATCCGCATTTATGTGGTAAAAATGTTCTGTTCATGAAATCTACTGTGATTAATACCTTCATGCCTTCCTCTTTATGCAATAGTAGTGATTGCTCAAAACAGAATAAACAACATAAAACTCATGCTAGTTGAGATGCTTGAGTTTTTATTTGTTTTGTGAAAATTTCCAGGATGATAGCTCCTTTTCAGATCATCATAACCTGTGACAGCTATCAATCAATAGGATTGTAAATCTTACCTGTGTCATGAGAGTGAGAAATGTAGAAAGATAAAAAATAGTGAACATATATTGTTTTCTTCCTTTTCTTTTCTTTGTTGTTTTGGTCCATGGTTGAGCTTCCTCCTCTAAGAATTCTTCTCCAGAAGGACTCATGAATCATGCTTCTTTCACTGAATTTAAGTGCACCCAAGGTTCATTGTTTAGGGGTGTCCAGGTACTCAATGCAAATAACCTGTTGACTCTGTTTCTTGACAACCTCCATCATCATAAAGAAAAAATTAGAGGGAGTATGTTTTAACCATCTACAATCCACAAAAACAAACAAAAAACTTTATGGAGCTGATGAGATAACAAACTCTAAAAAATTCAGTATGTTTCCAAGGGCATTCATGGAGATATAAGCTCAAAAATAATGAGAACTCAAGTGTTCCATTTTACACACCAAAACTTTTTTCTGATACTGCCACCATTTGCTTCTTTATTAATTAACCAAGTGTTATCAAAAATACAATGTTGTTAATATTATGTTAGAGAATAGTAGCACAATGGTATATTTGACAAAATGTTTAAGTTTCATGAGTTTGTAGTTTGCAGGCTTATAGTCATGAAGAGAGAGAGCGAGAGAGAGATGAGAAAAAAATGGCAGTGGTACCCATGGACTGTGAGGTTAGCACAGAGAATAAAACATTGGGATCTAACTGAAAGCAGCAGTCAGGAGGGTTATTTTTGTTTTGTTTGGTGTTTTAATTGGGAAGTCTGATTTTTGAGGAATATAGATGAATGCATGGCTAAGCAAGTAAGGACCCTGTGCCAGGTAGGCGATAGAGGAGATTTAAACTAAAGAATGTAGTTTAAGGTAACTGCACAGTTGTTGTTTTCTAAATGTAAGTACAATGTGTTCATCAATAGATGGATGTATGGATAAAGAAGATGTGGTATATACATACAATGGAATATTACCCATCAGCAAAAAAAGGATTGAATCTTGACATTTACAATAACATGAATGGACCTAGAGGGTATTATACTAAGTGAAATAAGTCAGACCAAGAAAAATACCATATGGTTTCACTTATACATGGAATCTAAAAAACAAACAAACAATCAAAACAAAAACAGACTCTTAGAACAGAGGTCAAAGGGATGGGTGCCAGAGGAGAGGAGGAAGGAGGTATGGGTGAAAAAGATGAAGGGGAATATAGTCAATAAGATTGTGTTAGGTTTGTACAGTGACATATAGTTACTAGAATTAATGGGGTGATCACATTGTGAGGTATAAAAATGTCAAATCACGGTATACAACTGAAATGAATATAACTAATGTAATAGTATATACTGACTATAGTTAATTTTTTTTAAAAAATTAATAAAGCAAAAATAAAAAGAATGGCCACAGACACTGCAAAGTTGTTGAGTTTTATTCTGAAAGCTATAATGTGTCTTTGGAGAGTTTTTCTCTATAACAAAGGTGTGTGTGTGTGTGTGTGTGTGTGTCTATTTGTGGCAACGCACCTTCTCAGTGGTGTTAAAACATCATGCTTTATAATCAATCAAGTCTATTATACCAATGAAGAGATGGAGTGTTTTGTATAAGATTAATGGCTTGAGTAGTTAAAGCTAGTAGCTTGTTCCTGAAAACCTCAGCTCATTGAACATTTGTTTTTAAATTATGGAAAATATTTACATGTGTAAAGATGTCCATACTTTCATTTATGACGTTAAAATAATCACATATATAAAAATATTGGAAATGCATGTCATGCTGATGGTGGGTACTATGTCTTATGTTATCAACTGGGCGTTATCAGATGATTGCTGAGGATGATTACTTTGCAAATCTAAAACTATCTTGGGGCATCTTTTGAGACTGTTTTAAATATAAATATGTATTAGAAATGATTGCATTGGATTAGCAATAGGGGTTGTTGTTCTTAGATAACATTCTTGCCTTAGGAATAAGACTAAAATGGCATTAGATGTAATTTCTTAATGTTCTAGCCAGTGTTCAGCAAACATTTATGTTAGGGCCAAATAAATAGCTTAGATTTGTGAGTAAAGAGGCAATTCAAGAATATTATGTAGGTATTTATATAACAAGAGATCAAATATGTTTCCACAAAACTTTGATGACATTTAAATATAATAAAAATAATAATAATTTGTGGTTTTTCTGCAATGCAGGCCTACTTATTAGAAGGATGTACTTCATTTTTTTCCCCTGGGGGTAACATTCTGCTTAAGTGGCCTGAAAGTTAGATTTTCCCTATCATCAAATTGATTGCAAAAGTTCATCTGTAAAAATCATTCTTAGCTAGTAGGCTGTACAAAAACAGACAGGAGGACAGCATTGAACAATCCACTATAATTCTAAGCTTACTTGGAGAAGTTTGAAATGTGTCTAACATTTCATCCTAAATTATGTGGGGATATAAGATCAACATAGAGGGAGCATATGAAACTAGAAATTATTTGTACCATATTCAGCTGCCAATATCTGATAAAATATCTAGTCTAGAATCCAGATTGCTCAATCATTGTGGTCTTCAAATATCAGGACCAGTTCTAAAGTGAAGCAATTCAATGAAAAATAGAAAGACTTTTCAGCAAGTAGTACTGCAGCAACTGGTAAAAATTGGTATATATGTATTTTAAACTTTTATTATATACCATATAAAATAATAATAAGCTGAAATGTACAGGCTTTCTTTTCTTCACTGTATGTTTTGGGCTCCTTTGTCAAAAATTATATATGGGTTTATTTCTGGGTTCTCAATTCTGTGTCTTTGGTCTGTGTATCTATTTTTCTGCCAATACCATGCTGTTTTGGTTATTGTCTCTTTGTAGTATAATTTGAAGTCATGAAGTGTGGCTTCAAATAGACCAGGAATCAGACAGACCAGAGCTTCTCCACTGCCCTTCTCTCAACTTCCTACGTCTCCTGGGCATGTTATTTGTTCTTTTCTAAAATTGGGCTCAGGATACCCACCTCAGAGACCTGTTGTGAAGAGTAAGTGAGTCAACAAGTGTGTCACATAGGTCCTGTCCCAAACACATCTTAAATATTCAGGGCCAGGTGTGAATACTCCTGGAATTAAGGTTCAGAGAAAAATCACTACAGGTTCAAATGGAGAAAGGAAGAAATGAATAGAGCAGAGGTCGGAAATTGCTGCACAGATGGCTCTTCAAGCTGGAAACAGGCCAGTGTCTTTGAGCAAGGCTATGGGTTGGGAAGCATTCAAGGTGGGACAACAGAATCTCCTGATGGTCTTTTATTTTTATTAAGCCATAGTTCAGATACCATTAAATTTGTCATTTTAAAGTATCCAATTTATTGGGTTTTTGGGATTTTTTTGGTGTATATTATAAAGATTGTACAATCATCACCACTACCCAAATCCAGAATATTTTCATCATCTTAAAAGAAATCTATACCTATTGACACTGATTTTGCATTTCCTCCACCCCTCCATAGCCCCACTCCCCGTCTTAGCAACCACTGATGTACCTTCTGTCTTTATGGGTTTGCCTTTCTGGACGTTTTATGTAAATAAAGCATGAACTATATGGATTCCATCCATGTATCATATCAGTACTGCATTCCATTTTATGGCTGAGTAAGGATATATCACATTTTTTTTTACCTATTCATCAGTTTATGCATTGTTTCTACTTTTTAGCTATTATTTAAAAAGCATCACTGGGCCGGCCGAGTGGCACGTTGGTTAAGAGCTGGCTTGGGACACCAGAGGGCCCCGGTTCGGATCCCACGTATGAAGGCCAGTGACACTGCCCTCCACAGCTAAGATGCTGAACAACAACTCAACCTGGAGCTGGGCTGCCTTGAGTCGCCTGCGGCGACAGCATAGGCTGCAGCCCCAGCTGCGGCAGGTTGCCATGGGCTGCCGTGTGTGGCTGGCAGCCAGCGTGAGTGGCCAGCAGCCGCAGTGAGCGGCCATCCAGAAGCCTGCGACTGATCTGCCTCGCCCAGGAAGAGCGCAATGATGGTGCCACCTTGGGCCAGTGAAGCAACGTCCTCCACAACTAGACTGAA
>NW_017731875.1:1036753-1049859 GCF_001890085.2 Hipposideros armiger
AACTAATAATAATATTTGAATTTGGGTAGTAAGATTGTGGTTATATTTTCTTCTCCTTACTGAATTAATTAATTTTATACAATAGAAAGTAAAAGCCAAAATGTCTGTGATCAAGAGATTATTGAAGAAGCCTATGACCTTTTTCTCTAGGAAGAACTGTCTTCATCCCTTCTCATTGTAGATAGGAAATATATCATCTGTGCATTGCTGATTTCACCCCCAGCCCCCAATTCTTAGCAAGACTTGCTACATACAGAGCTTATAATAAACCCTGACCTCCCTACCACATCCAACACACTTCTGCCTGGGATCCCTGAAGTACATCTGGAAATCGTTTGAATCTCCATGGGATGGCCAAACATAAATAACAAGAAACAATTATTTGTTTTGTTTCCAATTTCCTTTCCTTAAAAATTACGAGATAAAGCTGACCAATTTCTTCAGCCAAGGAATAGATTCCCATGTTATGCACTCCCCCACTTTGTGGTCCGTTTCTCTGTCACAGATGTGAGAGCAATCTGGTGCAATGAGACATACAATTGCACTAAGATACTTCAACACTGCCATCCACTGGCCAGACCAGATACGTCAGGTCCCCTGGGAATTGAGTGAGCTGCTTGTCCTAAGAAATGATGTCTGCTCCTCCAGCCCTGAAGCTCCTTCTATGCCCTCGGGAGTAAAAAGTCTCTCTAAGGATTTGCAAGAGGCTTATAAACTTCAGTCAGCAGGGAAAAATATGTTTTAAAACACAAATCTTCCACATTTCGACCAGCAAAGAGCAACCTTCTTCTGTGCCCGTCACTTCCCACCACTGTTCCTGGACAATGAGTAAGTGGATAGTTAGAAATGTGTATCATGTCAAGTGGAGATGAAATCCTATATTTTGTGGGGCTTTTTTGTTTTTGTTTTTGTTTTTTTAGCTGAGCCATCCTGCTACCTGTTGGCAACTCAGCGGCTGCTCAGTTCGGGCTGGACTCGAACCGCTGTTGCTCAGAGCTCAAACTCTTGAGCGAGCTCTTAACCAACTGAGCCACTCGGCCGGCCCTTGAAATCCTATATTTTGAAATACAAGCACAAGTACAGCCAATGAGTGTAGACTCTAGAAACAATCACAAAAGTGAAGAGTGTAAATATATTTTTCATACAGTCTAACTTTGAACTTTTAGGCACTACAATTCAAGAGCAGTGATGATAATTGGGAGACTGCTTTGGAAGACTGAGAAGTTAAAGGCAGTTAGCAGAATGCTATTGGAGGAGTTGGGTAGACCCACAGATTTTATACTTGAAAAAGAAAGGACCTTGAGTGACTTGAATTTTTGTGCTATTTTATCTAAAGATGTGTGATTGAAAAAGGGGGACAGTAGTTACAGGGCTCATGCTAGCTCAATATAAAGAGATGTTTCTGAAAGTGTGAGGTGACCCGCACGCCAAACCAGTGCTCCTGACTTGTCAGCCAGGAGTGCACCTGGGAGGATTGGGTGGGAGACGAAGAAAGAAAGACAGAGACAAAAGCTGGGAACAGGAGGGACTCAAACTGCTGATGGCAGACTGAGGCCTCGCTTATTGGATATACACAGGTTACATAGGAAACAACTTTTTCTTATCAGGGAGAAATTCCCTTATTACTAAGCAGGGAGAAATCTTCCCGATGTGGAACAGAACAAAGTATAACAAGTAGAAACTGTTAACAGGATGACTATCCACTCTGTAACTTTTAAGGTTGTCTGTGACATTAGCTGCGCTTCTTCCAGGGCACAGTGGAGATGAGTCAGGGGCACAGTGGAGATGGGTCAGCAACCTTCCCACGCTGCTCCCCAAGGCCTAAGAGCCTGTCATCTTGCTAGCTGTCAGGCTTAACCCTTCCTGCAGCTCTGGTCTGTAACTTTTAAGCTGCTCTCGAGCTGCTCACCCTAACATGGAGGCCTATGGCCTGCCAGCTTACAGCCTCAATGTCCCTGGCTGATCCCAGCTGGCTCCCCACAAAAGTGAGAGTTCTACAGTAATATGACAGGCATGGAAAGGCATCAACACGCATATATGAGGTGTGATCAAAAGATATGGTGAATGATTAAATAAAGAAAAATTATTACAGTAAAAGACACATTGTCATTAATCCCCTTCAGAACACTCCCCCTTGCTTTGAACACACTTATTCCATCATTCTTGCCAGTTTCTGAAGCAGTTCTGGAAGTTCTTTTTCATGTCTTTACTTTATCCCCCATCATGGCAATGCTCTGTGTCACACATCGCTTCTGGTATTCAGGTAGGGCAATTTCTGTCAAATAAAAACATTAACATGTGTCTTCATCCACCTTATTCACTGGATCTAGCACCATGCAACTTCTGGCTCTTCCCAAAAGTCAAAATGACCATGAATGGAAAATGTTTTGAATCGATTCAGAACATCGAGGCAGCCACGACCGCGCAACTAAAGACACTCACGAAAGAGGACTTCCAGAACTGCTTCAGAAAGTGTCAAGAACGATGGGATAAGTGTGTTTGAAGTGAGGGGGAGTATTTTGAGTGGGATTAATGGCAATGTGTCTTTTACTGTAATATACATATTTTAAAAATTTAAACATTCACCGTATTCTGTGATCACACCTCATAGTCAGCTGCCAGGAAGTAATGCGAAAGAATTCTGTTTTGGAAGGGTGGTTTAGTAGAATAATTTTTAAACCATTCTAAATTTAAATTTTATAAGTGGAAATTAGGGTTGTTGGAGGCCAGTGAAGGACTCAGAATAATATTTGGAGGTGATGATTTGTGGAGAAGTGTTTTGGAATGTTTAGGACAACAACACAAAATTTATAGATCAGCTTGATTTAGAGTTAGACTCTAGTCAATTAGGCAACCTCTCTGCTGTCACATAAAATAATATTCATTGATGCATACTCTTTTCAAGTGCAAAGTTGAACTATGGTTTATTTCTGGTTCTCAGTTACAGAATAGCGTGAAGCATTCCCAGCAACAGACTTTGTTTTACAATGAGAATTTTGTTTTGGAGTACAGTAAGTCCCGACTTACGAACACTCGAGTTGTGAACCTTCACAGATACGAACGACCTCGCATTAAGAACATTCCTAGATGAGAACAAATTGCGGAAGTAGCTCACATGTCTGCTCTTGTCAGCTCACTCCACGCAATCCCCTATATGCCAATTGTTGTACCACCATTTTAATGTAGTGTAAAAGTAAAAATAGTTTATTTACAGTACTTTTGTGTGTGTGTTTAGTTTTTTTAATGCTTTATATTGTATATTTGTGTCAAAGGTGTATAAGACTCACTTTGTCGGACTTATTTATGAATGAATCCAACTTATGAACATTCTCCCTGAACAGAACTTGTTCGTAAGCCAGGGACTTAACTGTATTTTCTTTCTGTGTCTGCTGCCTCCCAAGGCACTTCCACCTGAACGTACCTATGTGTTTGTCAATTATTCTTCATGAAATATCTTGGACAATTCTTGAAGTGGCCCATTCCTTTGTATTGTTCTTGTTTCAGGTTTCATAGAAGATAAAAAATTAGAACTTCCTGCTTCCCTTCACCAGTAAGTAGCCCTGATTTTTTATAAGGATTACCTCTATCAACACTGCCTCCATATAGCGACCTAGGCTTCCAGCCTCATGCACTTAACCTTACCTCTAAACACTTCAGCATCTTCCTCATTGCTCTCCTGGTGAAACACATAAGGTCTCTCTTCCAGACCAGGTATTCTTTAACCCACTTAATTTTATCAACCAATATTTTCAAACTGTCTTTGCTCTCTAATGTGTGGAAAAGAAACTGTATGAGGAACTGTGTGTCTTATCTAACTGAGAAATTTGTGTATGAGTCTTGTTTCCTGAATCAGAATTGCCATGGTAATATAAAAAATTAAGCAGCTGCCATTGTTTATGTTTATGCAGTCTGGACTGTACAGCAATGCCATATTTGAAACTTCCTTTGTGAGAAGCAAGTTCAAGGGGAGGGGAGGTAGTTATGTTGGTGGAGTCACAACCATAGAAAGAGACTTCAATAAATAATTTCTCAAAAATTATTGGTACGATCTGTAGAAATACCCAGCCCAGCTAGTGTAAAGTGAGTGGAGGGTAAAAAGGATTAAAGAAATGGGGAGGAGAGAAAAGCGAAGCTCAAGGTAGAGTGAATTTTGGTGTTTCTCTGTTTAAAGTATTGTTCCAGTGTTTTTGTTTGTTTGTGGTTACTTCTTCTTCTTCTTCTTCTTTTTCTTCTTCTTCTTCTTCTTCTTCTTCTTCTTCTTCTTCTTCTTCTTCTTCTTCTTCTTCTTCTTCTTCTTCTTCTTTTGATTTCCTTGAACAGGTTAGAAGAAAGACAAGATGGAGTTGGGGCAGAAGAACATCACTAAGCAGCCTGACCATGTTGACCCCATCAAAGGCATGGTGTCCAAACACTCAGATTTCACCCTGTGGATATCACTGAGTGTGGGTGGATGATTTTGCAAAAGTGTGTATGGATGAAACTTTCAATTGGGCCTCCGTATTGGCATTTTCACATTCATTTAAACAATGATAAATAAGCTGATGAGGTTGATTTTGCTAGTTCTGTCATTCAATAATAGTGTAACTCATTGAGAATAGGACATAGAAGAATACAGAGAATTGCGATTTGCAAAACTTTGTTCCCTTGCTAAGAAGAGCCCTGAACTGCCATGCCTGTTATAAATGGCACCATGATCATGCCCTCTGTGCTGACCTTTATTGGGATCCCTGGACTGGAAACTATACAATGTTGGATTGGGATTCCATTCTGTGCTATGTACATCATTGCTTTGGTAGGAAATTCTCTACTTTTGATCATCATCAAATCGGAACCCAGTCTCCATAAGCCTATGTATATCTTCCTGGCTATGTTGGGAGCCACAGACATTGGAATTAGCACCAGCATTGTTCCCAAAATGCTTGGAATTTTTTGGTTCCACTTGCCAGAGATCTATTTTGATGCTTGCCTTTTCCAGATGTGGCTCATCCACACATTTCAGGGTATTGAATCAGGAGTGCTGCTGGCCATGGCTCTGGACCGCTATATAGCAATCTGTTTTCCTCTGAGGCATGCTACTATATTCACTCAACAACTAGTCACTCATATTGGCATTGGGGTGACATTGAGGCCTGCCATCCTGGTAATCCCATGTCAACTGCTCATAAAGTGCCGTCTAAAATTTTACAGAACAAAGTTAATATCCCACACTTACTGTGAACACATGGCTCTTGTGAAGCTTGCCACTGAAGATGTCTACATCAATAAACTCTATGGTCTCCTTGGAGCTTTTACTGTTGGTGGCCTTGACTTCATTTTGATCACCCTGTCCTATATACAAATTTTCATCACTGTGTTCCACCTGCCCCAGAAAGAGGCACGTCTTAAGGCATTTAACACATGTATCCCCCACATGTGCATCTTCTTCCAGTTCTATCTCCTTGCTTTTTTCTCCTTTTTTACTCACAGATTTGGATCTTATATCCCATCATATATACATATCATCTTGTCCAACCTTTACCTACTGGTTCCTCCTTTACTCAACCCCTTTGTCTATGGGGTGAAGACCAAATACATCCGAGATAAGGTAGTAAAAATGTGCTGTTCCAAAATCCAGGTTTGACATTTGATGGAAACATTTCCTCCTATGATTTTAATGGCTTATCTATTGGGCCTATGTGATTTGGAAATCCAGTCAATAGTTTGGAGTATTATCATACTGATGAATAAGTTAATTAACATATGAATGATTGTGTTAAAAAATTTCACAGGTTATCAACCTTAAGTCAGAGGCAGTTAAAAGAAATTGAGAGAAATAGAAGAGGAGATAAGTAAGGTGCTGAAAGACTAAATGGTTGGCTGTAGGAAGAGTCAGAACACAGGACTCTCCTCATCACCTGAGGCCAGGTCCGCATGGAAAAGACAAATGTAGAAATCTTTGTGCAGATCATACTGGAAAATGACACTTATATTGATTCTTTTGTTCTTAGATCAGCACCAACATCAACCTCCTTTATGGAAAATACAAGTCTCTCTGCATTCCTTCTCCAACTACTCTAAAATCTTCTTTAGTGTTTACTTTGTCCCATCAAAATCCATCCCTTGAATAGCTCCTTCTTGTCAAATATATTCTGAAATTTGTCTGACATAAATATTTACAAATATCTTCTTCTTCTTGGAAGTCTATCCCTATTAAGTAATTTATGCTATAATCAAATTGGTGACTGTCATGACATAAAATATGTTTCCTTCAACAAAGCTAAGACTAGGGCATACAATATTGGGCTTATTTTTATTGTTCTTAAGTGTTCATTTAATTTCTTCATTTGTATAAAGAGAAATGTGAGAAAAGCTGGTTTTTTACATATAAATGTGAAGGCACACTATTACTCTAAATCTTTGTTCAATTATTTTCCTGATTTAACAAACAATAACTCTTTGACCTAACAATAATGGAGGTCTAAGAAGCCTCGACAGAGATTCCAGAAGCTGGGGTCCTCACCACATTGGTTTCCCAAACTTTTTTTTTTTTTAATGTAAATCAAAGTTCATTCTGTTCTGCATTATGATGCTCATATATGAATGATAGTATTTCACAGAGAAACTTTATTTTGCAAAACCATCATAAATGAGGACAAGTAGTCAAATATTTGCGAAGAAGATTTGATAGAAGAAACGCATTCCAATTTTGTAGAAAAAAAAATCATTGAGGAAGTTGATTACATGCATGAGTTCTGGAGTCAAAATGAGTTTTGTCCAAAGCTTTATTTTCTTTTCCTAACTATATGCATTGAAAAACAATTTATTGTCACAGATTCAGCTGCCTATTGTCATCTTGTAATAACAAATGTTATCCTGTTTACATGGGGCTTTGTAATTGGTAAGGACTCAATAGAGGTTATTCTGTTTGTTGCTGTAATCACCATCATCGTCATCATCATCATTGTCATCATCATCATCATCATCACTGGTTTCATTATACAAACCCTTATCACTTCTGTTGTGCTTGAGTAAAAATATTGTGCCACTACTTTTCAAATAGTTTGTTAATCACACTAAAACGCATTTTAAAATACAAATTTAAGCATTGTTCATGACCCAATCTGTGGTCACTTTTTCTTGACATGTACTTGGTAAGTGCAGTGTTATTTATATCTGTATCTATATGTATGGCTATGCATTTGTGTGTGTAAGTTTGTTAGTTTTCTACGATATTATTTCTAACTTCACATTTGTTTGCTTGTGTTTTCAGCTTTTGATAGAAGTGTATAAAAGTGTCCCACTATGACTTTTAGTTTATTTCTCCTATTAGAGCTGCTGAATTTTCATTTATGTATTTTTAATTTATTATTTTAATGTATAATTTTATTTTTAAGCTATGGGAAGTTAGATACTTCCATTTGTTGACTGCATAAAGATTTAAAGTTAACGTATTTTCCTTGTTATTGATCTTGTTATCGCTGTGAAATATTTCTCTTTCTCTAGTAATGCATCTTGCCTTAAAGTGACAGTTTTGTTATTTTCTACTAACCTTTCTCCTAGTTCACTAATCCTGTCTTCTGCTTTTTTCCAATTTGTTTTATTTTTAAGATTTTTATTAAAATATAGCTAACATACAACATTATATTTGTTTCAGGTGTACACCATAGTTATTCAACATTTACATAACAAAGAAGTGATCACCATGATAAGTCCAGCAACCATCTAGCACTGTATTATGCTATCACAATATTATTGACTATATTCCCTATGTTGTACATTACATCCCCATGACTTATTTGTTTTATACCTGGAAATTTAAACTTCTTGTTCTTCTTTACCTTTCCCCCCTTTTTAATTGTTCAATTACAGTTGACATTCAATATTATTTTATATTAATTTTTGGTGTAGAGTTAGACACTTATTAGATATAATTTAAGACATGATCCCCCTGACTAGTCTAGTGCTCGCCTGGCACTATAAGTAGTTATTACCATATTATTGACTGTATTCCCTATGGATTACTTTACATTCTCATGAATATTTTGTAACTCTTAGTTTGTACATTTTACTCCCTTCACCTTTTACACCCTGCCACCATCCACTTCCAATCTATCACCCCAACAAATCTCGTTCTCATCTGACACCATACATAGTTATTACAATATTATTGACTATATTCCTTATGCTGTACCCTACATTCCCATGATTACTGTGTTACAAACAATTTGTACTTCTTAATCCCTTCCCCTTTTTAACTCATCCCCAACCCCCTCCCTTCTGGAAATTATCAAAATGTTCTCTGTATCTATGAGCTTGTTTCTGTTTTGTTTATTTTGTTCTTTAGATTCCACATATAAGCAAAATCTCATTGCATCTGTCTTCCTCTGTCTGATATTCCACTCAGCACAATTCTTTTCAGGTCTATCCATGCCACTGCAGATGGCAAGAACCCATACTGTTCCTTGGCTGAGCAATATTCAATTGTATATATGTACCACCTCCTCTTTATCCATTCTTTTATCAACAGACACTCAGGCTGCTTCCACATCTTGACCAATGAGCATGTTGATATACACCCCCCCTCAAAGTAGTATTTTGGTTTCTTCAAATAAATGCCCTGAAGTGGGATTACTGGGTCTTTTTCTGCCTCTTGTTATAGCTTTGTTTTAAAGTTTATTTTGTCTGGCATGAGTATTGCTACCCCAGCTCAGTTTGTTTGTTTATTTTCTTCATTTCCATTTTCATGAAATATCTTTTTCCATCCCTTTACTTTCGTCTGTGTGTATTTCAATCTGAAAAGTCTTTTGTAGGCAGTACATGTAAGGGTCTTGTTTTCTTATCCACTCAGCCCTCTGATGTCTTTTGAGTGGAGCATTTAATCCATTTACATTGAAAGTAATTGTTGATACACATGTAACTATTGCCATTTTATTATTCATAATTTTGATTTTTTCCCCATCTTAAAGAAGTCCCTGTAACATTCCTTGTAAGACTGGTTTGTTGATGATGAACTCCTTTAGCTTTTTCTTGTCTGGGAAGCTCTTTATCTGTCTTTTGATTTTAAATGATAACTTTGCTGGGTAAGTAATCTTGGTTGTAGGTCCCTGTTTTTCATCACATTGAATATTTTATGCCAATCCCTTGTGACCAGCAAAGTTTCTGTTGAGAAATCAGCTGGAAATCTTATGGAAGCTCCTTTATATGTTACAGTTGCCTTCCTCATGCTGCTTTTAAGATTCTGTCTTTGTTTTTAACCTTTGCCATTCTAATCATAATGTGTCTTTGTGTGGGCCTGTTTGGGTTAATCTGGTTTGGGACTCTACTTCCTGGACTTGTATGTCTATTTCCTTCTCCAGGTTTGGAAAATTTTCATGCATTATTTCATCAAATACGTTCTCAATCTCTTGCTTTCTCTCTTCTCTTTCTGGGGCGCCTATGATGAAAATGTTGTTATGCTTGATGTTGTCCCAGAGGTCTCGTAAGCTATCATAATTATTTTAGATTCTTTTTTCTTTTTTTGCTGTTCTGATTGGGTGTTTTCTGCTACCTTGTCTTTCACATCATTGAGTCCATCCTCTGCTTCGTCTAGTCTGCTGGTGATTTCTTTTAGTGCATTCTTCATTTCAGTTATTGTGTTCTTCACTAGTGATTGGTTCTTTTTTATGGTTTCTATGTCCCTTCTTATGCTTGTTATCTCTGTTGAAGTTCTCACTAAGTTTCTTGCACATCCTTACAACTATTGTTTTGAACTCTGTATTTGGTAGGTTGTTTGCCTCCATTTGTGTTTAGTTCATTTTCTGAAGTTTTCTCCTATTCTTTCATTTGAAATGTATTTCTTTGTTTCTTCATTTGGGCTGCCTCTCTGTTTGTTTCTATGTATTAGGTAGCTCTGCTATGTATCCCATTGCTGTCCAGGTGGCCTTATGTGGGGCAGTAACCTAGTCACCTGCTCTGAGTGCTCCAGGTGTGTCCCTTTTGTGGGCTGTGTGTGCCCTCCTGTTATAGTTAAGCCTTGGTTGCTATTGGCACATCAGTGGGTGGGATTGGCTCTCGGGCTGATTGGCTGTGGGGTTTGGCCAGGTCCACAGCTTACAGGCTCCTATGTTGGGGGGCTTACCCCACTGAGTGGGATTTGCCCCAGTGGGTTCTGTTGTCTGTTGAGACTACCCTTTGAGTGTGTTGCTTGTGGGGCTAATTTGGTGGTACTCTGCTGTAGTCTGAAGCCAACCTCCAAGTATGTTGGTTCTGGGGCCTCTTTGTAGGTGCTCCAGTGCAGGCTCAGATCACCCACTGCCTATGACCAGCCAGGGACTACCTGGTAAGGGCTACAAAGCGATCCATGGTTGTTCGCTGCCTGTGCTAACTGTGGAGGTGGGAGAGGAAGCAACACTGTGAACCAAAGATGTCTGCCACCAATACCGGGCCTGGAGTAGTGCCACAAAAAGCCAAAATACCTCGAGGCCTGCTGCCTCCTTCCAGCTCCCTTAAAGTTCAGTAATTGATAAAGCTTCATGCAGTATGCAAGTAGGGTGAGGCAGGGTCTCCGGGAGTCACTAGAGTGGAAAAGTTCATGTAAATTCTGGTTTGATGCCAGTGCTGAGCCTGCAGCTACTCAGCAAAAGTCGTAGAGCCAGTTGCTGCCTGCCTGGGGTCTAATAGTTTTCCAAGAAAGAGTGTAATGTGGGTGGGGATGGCTGCTCTTGGAGAAAATGCATAGGTGGAATTTGGTGGGGTGGACTCCCAGTGAGTCAGCAGGGCAGAGCTGTAGAACTCATCAGACTAATCAGATTCAGATTTGTCTGTAAGCGTAGGGGGAGGGCTCAACACAGGAAAGGTGGTGCCAGCCTGCCAGGTGCATGGAAGGAGAACCCCTCACAGGGAAAACCAATTATCCTCCAGCTTTTGTCCTTCAGCTACACAACTCGGCCTGCCCCCTGTATGTCCCTGATACCTGCTGAGTTACTGTCCCTCCACTGGAGCCCAAGGTGAGTACCTGGGAGTGAGAGAGTCTGTGTGTTGGTCCTTTAAGATGATGCCTGGGTTTCCTGCTGCCTTCCATCCACCTAGATGGTTGGAATCCTTACAGGGCCATGTTGTGGGGGCTCCTGTTTCTGGCACCAGGCTGGGGAGGCTGGTGTAGAACTAGGGTCCCTCGCTCCTCTAGGGGGAACTTCCACAGCCAAGATATCCCTCCTGGTTCTCAACTACTACATGCAGGTTTGGTTAGCCAGTTCTTTGTCTCCAAGCCTCCTACCAATTTCAACATGGCTTCTTTTTTATATCCTTAGTTGTAAAACTTCTGTTCAGCCAGACTTCAGATTGTTGTCCAGGTTGATTGTTCTATAATCTAGTTGTAATTTTAATGTGTTTATGGAAGGAAGCAGACACAGTGTTTATCTACTCTGCCATATTGGATCTCCCTTCCTGCTTTTCTGAATTATTAGATGTAGCCTTTGTAGTTCAGATTTTTAATGTCCATCTTATTCTTTCAATTTCTCTATCTCTACATTTATTTTAATTTTTAGTATATTCTATTTCACTGGTGAAAATCCCCCTCTCTTTATTTTATTTATTTACTTATTTACTTACTTATTTATTCCTCATTTGTTACTATATTTCTTTGAACATATTAAACACCATTACCTAAAAATTCTTGACTGATGATTGCAATACAGGAATTCATACAAGATATTGTGGGTTTGGTTTCAGATCACCATAATCATTTTGTTGGTGGAGAGTCTTGCCTTCAATGTGTAAAAAGTGCATCTGTAAAGTACAATAAAGCAAGGTGTATTTGGTATACTTGTACAATGACCATGAATTTATTTGTATTAATTATTTTTGAACTCATGTTCCTGTCTCTTGTCAAGCCTAGTAATTTTTGAGTGGGTGTCAGATAAATATATATATATATATATATGTATATATATATATATAGTAAAACCTTAGATTGCAAGTAACATGGTTTGTGAGTGTTCTACAAGACAAGCAAACATTTCTAATACATTTGAACATGGTAAATGAGCGATGTCTTGCAATACAAGTAGTTTGTTTCCGGAATGAATTATGCTCACAAACCAAGGTATTACTGTACACACACACACACACACACACACACACACACACACACACACACACAAACAGAGTGCCAAGAGATGTATACACACTTTAAGAAAAGAAAAGTATATTACAATTGTAATACTTAATATATATTGATAACAATACATGAATACAAGTCACATTTGACTTCTGCAATTACAAGCGGTGCTCAAAGTGGTTACCATCAGCATCCAGACACTTCTAATTATAGCGAATTACTGCATGAGCAACGTTGACCAAAGTGTCCACTTGTATATTTTTGGGTGCCCCCGATATATATATGAATGGGACTACATCAAACTAAAAAGCTTCTATATATGGTCTGATAATTAAGCTCACGACTTTTTGCAATGATGTTGCTAAACTTTTTTTATATCATTATGTCTACCAACTGGAAAAACAGTTAACCAAATTCAGTATTTGGAAGTGCTGAAAAGGCTGCATGAAAAAGTTAGATGACCTGAACTTTTCACCAGCAATTCATGGCTCTTGCATCACGACAATGCACCAGCTCACACGACACTGTCCATGAGGGAGTTTTTAGCCAGTAAACAAATAACTATATTGGAACACCCTCCCTACTCACCTATTCTGGCCCTCAATGACTTCTTTCTTTACCTGAAGATGAAGGAAATATTGAAAGAGAGACATTTTGATGACATTCAGGACATGAAGGGTAATATGATGAGAGTTCTGATGGCCATACCAGAAAACCAGTTTCAAAATTCCTTTGAAGCATGGACCAGGTGCTGGCATCAGTGCATAGCTTCCCAAGGGGAGTACTTTGAAAGTGTAGTGATATTCAGCAATGAGGTATGTAGCGCTTTTTCTGGGATGAGTTCACAAACTTAATTGTCCAACCTTGTGTGTGTGTGTGTGTGTGTGTGTGTGTGTGCACGCGCGTGTGTATTTGCACTATTTAGCAAGTATCTTCTGCAATTATGGCCTGTGAAGTCACTGCAAACACTGTACTGGTAAATTCTGAATAATTTCTCCTCTAGATAAATGCAGCATTAAAGTCCTTTGAG
>NW_017731875.1:1050484-1065736 GCF_001890085.2 Hipposideros armiger
ATGTTAAGTGAAATAAGTCAGTCGGAGAAAGACAAATACCATATGATTTCACTTATATGTGGAATCTAAAAAACTGAATGAATGAGGAAAGTAAACAGAAGTAGTTTCAGAGATATAGAGTAACAACTGATAGGTGCTAGTTGGGAGGGGGTGGGGATGAGGGAGAAGTGGAAGGGATTAGACAGCATAAATATGCAACTACAATATTGCCACAGGGACATGTAAGACAGTTCCAGGAATATAATTAATAATGTTGTAAATATTTTGTAGGGTGTCAAGTGGTCACATGTCTTGCTAGGGAGACCACATCATGGATGGGGTAGAAGCTTGATCACTGCACAGTACACCTGAAGCTGATGTTGTACAATATTGTATGTCAACTATAAGTGAATATATATATATATATATATATATATATTATATATATATATTGTCATGGAACACAGAGTATAGTGTGGGAGTGGAGTCAAGAGAATTGTAATAGATATGTATGATATTGGGGGGGAATTGGGGCAGCAGATTGGGGGAGGAGTGTTTTCACCATGAGGGGTAAAAAGTATAACTATTGCACTGTGTTGTACAACTGAAACTAATTCTAAAAAATGTGTATTTCACAATAAAAAATAAATAAAATTAAATTTAAATTAAAATTAAAAAACAGCATGGCATTAGTAGAGAAACAGATACACAGACCAATGGAATAGAATTGAAAATCCAGAAATAAACCCACATAAATATGTACAGACAATTTTTGACAAAGGAGCCAAAAACACGCAGTGGAGAAAAGAAAGCCTCTTCGATAAATGGTGCTGGCAGAATTGGAAAACCACATGCTAAAAGAATGAACCAAACTGCTATCTGTCACCATATACCAAAATTAACTAAAAATGGATCAAAGACCTGAAACAATAAACTGCATAGAATACAAAACTTATGGACCTTGGATTCAAAGAGGATATTATAAATTTGACCTCAAAGGCAAGGGAAGCAAAAGTTAAAATAAATGAATGGAACTACATCAAACTAAAAACTTCTGCACAGCAAAAGAAACCATCAACAAAATAAAGAAGGAACGAACTGAATGGGAAAAGATTTTTGCAAATAACACCTCCAATAAGGGGCTAATATCCAAAATATATAAGGCACACATACAACTCAACAACAAAGTAACAAACAATTGAATTTAAAAAATGGGCAGAAGACCATAATAGGGATTTCTCCAAAGAGGACATACAGATGGCCAATAGATATATGAAAAGATGCTCAGCATCACTAATCATCAGAGAAATGCAAATAAAAACTGCAATGAGATATCACTTCACACTGGTTAGAATAGCTATCATCAACAAGACAAATAATAACAAGTGTTGGAGAGGCTGTGGAGGAAAAGGAACCCTCATACATGGTAGGAATGCAGATTTGTGCTGACGCTATGAAAGGCAGTGTGGAGGTTCCTCTAAAAATTAGGAATAGAATTACCATATGACCCAGCAATCCCTCTCCTGGGTATATACCCAAAAAATTTGAAAACATTTATCCATAAAGATGTATGGGCTCCGATGTTCACTGCAGCATTATTTACTGTGGCCAAGACATAGAAACAACCAAAGTGTCCTTCAATAGATGACTGGATAAAGAAGATGTGGTATATATACAATGGAATACTATTCTGCCATAAGAAAAGATTAAATAGTGTCATTTGCAGCAATATGGATGGATCTTGAGATTATTATGGTATGCAAAATAAGTCAGACAGTAAAAGTTGAGAACCATATGATTTCACTGATATGTGGGATATAAAAACTGAAAGCAACAAAGGTACAAGACAAACAAATGAAGAAACAAATCTCATAGACATGAACAATAGCTTAGTGATTACCAGTGGGTAAGAGGATGGTAGAAGAGGGTATAGGGGGTCAAATATATGGTGATGGAAGGAGAACTGACTCCAGGTGGTGAACACACAATGTGATATATAGATGATGTATTACAGAATTGTACACTTGAAACCTATGTAATTTTACTAACTATTGTCACCCCAATAAATCTTAATAAAAAAACACAGGTTATAATTATTAACATAAAGTTCATTTTATTTCTCTTCATTTTAGCTACAAGTTACCCTTTTTTTCTTGAACCCATGGCTTAAGTATTCAAAGAATTCATGTGCTGGCAAATATAAAATATTGTTTATAAGTTTTGTAGTTTTTTATAAGGTTGGTGATTCCTACAAGCTGCTTTAAATCAGAGCCTCTGTTTTCATGACAGTATCATAGAGCACTTTTTTTGCACTTACTCTGTGCTAGGAATATTAGCATTATTTATCAGAATTATAGTATTGTGTTATCTAATAATAATTGCTAGAATTATTTGAGTATCATATTTTAATAAGCAGTAAAGCTTAGAGATAAAGAATGTGCTCATAAATCCAGACTGTCTGGGTTAGAAACTCATCTTCTATGCTTTTAAGTACTGTGTATTTGGACAAGATAGTTTACCTTTAATCAGTTTTATCATCCAAAATAGGGATAGCAACATTACCTATTTACAGGATTGTCCAGAAAATTAAATTAGATGAATATGTAAAGCATTCAGAATAGCAAAAGATGCAAACACTTCATAAAAGCAAAATGCCGTTATTTCCATTTTAGCACTATTTAGTAAGGCAGCCACGATCCTCAAATGGCTAGTGAGTACATGACGTGTGGCAAGTCCAAATAGAGATGTTATGTAAGTAGAAAACACATACTAGATCAAAGACTTAGTGTGGAAAAATGATTTAAAATGTCTCTTCAGTAATGTTATATTGACGACATGTTGGAATAACATTTATTATGCATCAGGGTAAATAAAAATATTAAAATAGCCACCTGTTTCTTTTTACTTAGAACATTTAAAATTACATAAATGGATCACATTGTATTTCTATGAAATAAATTGATCTACAGATATGTACTTGGAAACTTTCCCTGTGTTACACAACTGTAATGACATTAATATAGTTCCAAATACTTTCATGAGTCTTTTTGCCCTAATTGCATAATCCCTGTACCTTAGAAATAAATTTCAAGGTATTTATTATTGAGGCTATTCAAGCCATTCAACCTGATCATGTTTAATGTATTGAAACACTATAGTTTAAGAACACTATGGAGAGACTTTGATTTCCTTTAATACAGTGAACATGAAAACTTGTAAGGCCTTCAGTTATAAGCACTTAAAATACTGGATACATGTATACAAAACATTTTTTTTGACTGCCTGGAGTTAAGATTGAAAATGTAATGAAAGCCACAGGGCTATGTGCCATAATGGACATTGTTTGCTTAGGCTAGATTTGTTGATTAATGATAGCAGTTCAGGACTTGCATTCTCAAGCTCATACAGGAAATAGAGGCAGATGGAGAAACTGGAAGGGAGCCCCCACATAAAACCAAAATATTGACTGGATGAAATTCAGAAATCTATAAGGCTTAGGAAAAATTATCCCTTTCATAGGAAAAAAAGGACAGAGTATTGATAGCAATCTACATAGAAAAATAATCCTTGATTTTTTTCTTCCTCTCTTATTTCTATTTCTTTCATCTCCTGATAATTTTGAAATAACACATAACTTGTGAGAGAAAAAGAGACCCAAATAGGCAAAGCCAAGCAAACTTTAAACACTGAATATTAAGGCATTTCCCCCACATACCCATATTTAAAAGTTTTGGAATCAGAGTCAAATGCTCTTTAAATTGGGTGGTGAAAGATAAAATAATCAAACTTACATGATGTTGCAAAAGCAATTCTACGAGAGAAGTGTATAGCCATACATATAGCAACTATATTATTTGTCAGGTTCCTCTACTGGAAAATTATTCTTTTCTAAATATTCCTTTCTCTACTGTCCTCTCTGAAAGTCAATGTTCACCTACCACTCTTTTAAAGTGAGCATTATGCTTCACCCCTTTAAGGGCAGGGTATTTCCATAAATTATTTGGTATTCTTCTGCAGGGAAATTTGTTTCTTCTCTCCCGATGATAGGTTGATTCAATCATTTCTTATATTATTGCAGACTCATGTATATTTATTTTATGTTTTGAGTTATGATGCAATACTACTTTATTTTATTGCTCATGTTGTTACAGTTTGACCATTGGGGATCTCTTTAATTTGACTCCTATGGGGCTCTGCTATACTTTGTGTGCATGTTAGTTTTAGCACTTGTTACTTTCTAGCAGTAAAAATTTTCTCGGCTTATCTTGAATATTTCTTGTCCTAGAACCCCAGTCCTAAAATCAGAGATTTCTCCAAGGAGCCCTGATTCATTTTATTGAAGAATGGCATTAGAAACCAAGGTAGGCTCATTGTTCCTGGGGTATTTTTTGCTCCTAGGCCCTCTCAGATGACAGAGCAAGAAAATATATGAATGTATCCCAACTAGTGTACATAAAAACATCTATAAGTATTTCCATGTACTCTATATCCATTTCTCCCTGTGTTAAGCTACACTTGTGTTCATACTTATGTCTAAGAAGCTAACCCATCACTACATGGACCATCCAGTCTTTTCCCCTTGGTTGTCCATAACCTTTCACTACAACTAGGTGAAATTTGGTGCCCACCATATATGACCCGTTTATTTAATTGTTTGATTCCATCATGAATGTATAGTGGTTTTAAAATTACAGTGTGGGAGAGGAAAGCTCTCTATAACCTTCCAAGTAAATCTCAGTCTTTCAGTGGCCCTTTGGCTCAGGTGCTCACTTTCACATGTTTCTCCAGTTGCATAGCTTTCCCTCCTAGTCCTCTATTCTCTTTGCACATCTATTTCCTTGAGGCCCTTATACCTGTTGACTAGGTATTTTTCCTTCCTAGGTGACATGTAAGGCTGGAGATGGCTAGAGTTGGAGGGATTCCCTTCCCCCATGTGAGATGAAGCTCTGACCAAGTCTTTTATAGAAAGAGTAAGACTTTGCTATGAAGTAGATTCTGAACAATGACTACTCCCCTCTTCTAGAGGCAAGAGTAGATCTTTCTCAGATCTTCCCTTTGAGAACCTGATTGATGGGTTTCCTGGAAATGAATTCCTCAGAGGTGTCCACCCACCCACAACCGAAGACATGGCTTCCCAGGAGATTCCCTCTCAGCTTCCAGCAATTCCTCAAATTTGCCATTGAACTGTTCCTACCGGTTTGTGGTTCCAGAAGTTTCTTTCCCAGGCAAGGAAATATCAGCTATGTCTCTCTGATGTGCCTGTGTCTACAGGTTTTTAGGTTGTGGTTTTCCTTGCAACTTCTATTATCTGATGGCCAAACAAAGTTGCTGGTTTTCAGTTTATCCAACTGTTTCTTATTGTATGAACAAGAGCGTGTGATGACTTTAATATGTTAGCATGTTGGAGCTGCAACTGGAACCTGATTATAGTTTTTGATACATACATATTTATGTATATAAATCATTTTTCTTGTCTCATCTTCCATCTACTACTATATGAGCCAAGATGTGATAATAGCAGTGAACCCAATATCACAATATTTAAATAATTGAATATCAAGGAGGAGGTGTAATAATTTGAAAGAGTACTGAATAAAAACAAGTGAGTGTGTTCCTCTTTTGTTGAAAGGATGAGTATTTTCAGTTGTACAATGGATATATCCATAAAATATGGAGAATGTAGTTGCTAACTTCATTCAGAAATTAGAGCTAAAATGTGTGGGTGGACTGAGCTGAATTGTTACTTTTTCTTACAATGTAGGTATTTTTAAACTTTTTTTTCCCCGAGATAAAGCCATTACCATAGTAACTAATGTAAGTCTTTCATAAAAGCACAGTGGAATAACATGAACTTTTGGAAAGGAGATACCTGTATCTCAATGTGTTTTATGGATGGAAATGGGTCAGTTTTGGTAGGTAGAATTAGACATGCACAAATCCAGCAATAATTCTCTGTACAAACTGAATACTTAACCTGTTTATAACATCCTTTAGCCAATAATGATTCTTTAACCACATTCCAGTATCCACAACTATTATGCCTATTATACAAGTGATAGAATATGTTTTCGGTGTGAGGAGAAGAGCTTCCAAAAGAGCATTGTAAAAATCAAAGGAAGGTTTACTTCAGCTCAAATGTGAGGATTAAATGTGAGTTGAGAGAGTCCTAAAGAGATGAAATTTAAGACAGAGCCAAGTAGTTAAGAGCATGGACACTTGGTGAGACTGCCTGTGTTCAAATCTTCATCATTTGCTGTCTGTATGACTTTAGCAAGCTACTCAACCTCTCTTGAACTCAATTTACTTATGTGTAAAGTATGGCTGATCATAGCACCTATTGCTTAGGGTTGGTGTCAGGCTTAAATTACCTATTTTTATTTAATGCAGTGCTTAAACAGCCTGGAACATCAAATAGACTATGTGTTTGCTAAAGAAAACAAATGCACTGGCCTTGGATAATTCCAGATTGCAGTCAGATCATAGTTGTATTTCATCATTCTCTTTAAGATATAAGTAGAATGTCCCCAGGGATGCAGGGTCAATTTATACCCTTGAGCCTCCTTCCTCATGTTATAAATTACAGCCCTTTAGCTTTCACTTGAAGCAAGAACTTAAATAGATATAACCTACTTTCTTGGGAGTAGAAAAGCAACTGTATCTTTGAGGTTTTGCAACCAGCGCAGATTGTTGGCTAGAAGAGATGTATTGAATAACAGGATGTATGAAAAGGTCCTCTGGAGGTGAAGGTAGCTACTTTTCCCAATGGCACTGAAAGATTAATATACATTTTGAAAATCAAATCCTTTTATAATTTCTAAATGCTTGAGAAAAGATAAAATTATGTAGATCACTTTTTCCTTTCTCTATCCTCAATTTTCCCAGGTAGAAATAGAACCAGATTCTTCAGTGCGGCACTGTACTTGGATAATGAATGCGAACAACAGCAAATGTGACTTTTTAATCTGACATACAGAATTCTGTCGTACATGATTTCCCACTGCTGTTCAAATTTGTGCTGTATGAGAAAACAGAACTCGTTTGAATGTTACCTTCCAAATGGAACTAATTTCTAACTCATAGAGAAAGCGCCTCAGATTATCCATGCCTGCTTTTTCTGCTCATGACACCAATTCTTCCACCTTTCTCCTAACAGGCTTCCCAGGTCTAGAACGGGAATATCCCTGGCTGTCCATCCCCTTTTCCTGTATCTATGCTATAGTTTTCCTGGGAAACTGCCTGGTGCTGCATGTGATCCGGACTGAGCCGAGCCTGCACCAGCCCATGTTCTATTTCCTGGCCATGCTGGCCCTCACTGACCTGAGCATGGGGCTGTCCACAGTGCACACGGTGCTGGGGATCTTGTGGGGGCTCAGCCAGGAAGTCAGCCTGGATGCCTGCATTGCACAGGCTTATTTCATCCACGGCCTTTCCTCCACAGAGTCTGGAGTCCTTCTTGCCATGGCTTTTGATCGTTTTACAGCAATCTGTAATCCTCTGAGATACACATCCATATTAACCAATGCCCGGATCATCAAAATTGGACTGGGGATTTTAGTTAGGAGTTTTATGTTCATCATTGCTCCCATAATCCGCCTAAAGTTTTTCCACTACTGCCGTCCACATGTCCTCTCTCACTCTTTCTGCCTTCACCAAGACCTGCTGAGACTAGCATGTTCTGACATCCGCTTCAACAGTTTCTATGCTTTGGCTCTGGTGATTTGTATCCTTTTGTTTGATTCCATGCTAATTCTTGTATCCTACATTCTGATCATGCATTCTGTCTTAGCTATTGCATCCCGGGAGGAGCGGCTCAAGTCCTTGCAGACCTGTGTTTCCCATATCTGCGCTGTTCTGGTTTTCTATATTCCAATTATTGGTCTGACTATGGTGCACCGCTTCGGGAAGCAGCTCTCTCCTGTGGTCCATGTTCTCATGGGTAACATCTATATCATCTTCCCACCCCTGATGAACCCCATCATCTACAGTGTCAAGACCCAACAGATCCGTGGCAGGATTCAGAGGTGCTTCTCCAGGAAGAGGGATTGAAAGGCTTTAGATCAAAAAGTTGTAAGTGGTTTAGATGTAGAAAACCTTGGGCAGGGAGAGGGAGGGAATACATCTATTTACATAAGTTAAATGTAAGTCAATTGAACACTAACATTTTAAATGATATGCCATTAGTTCAAAGTTCATAGGTATCAAAAATGGTAATGAAACCTTGTGTCTCAATTCAAGTATAATGTAAAAAATTGTGAAAGGAGAGTCATTCATCACATGGCCCTATCATTTCTGTCCAGGAAAACATAATATTTTAACAATTGGCCAGAAAGATTATCTTGCAAGAACTATCTGCAAGAAAGTTATCCAAACACACAGTTTATATCAATGGAGGCACAATTTTATCACCACTTTGTGGAGTTGTCTTAATCAACATAGAAGTTATAATTGGTCTCTAAACTTAAATGATGTTTTCAGACTGGTTAATAGTCCACTTATGAGACATTCCAAATCACCATCACCCTTCTTTCCTCACTAATTCATCAACAGACAACTTTGTTTCTTGCTTCTCAGAGGAAACTTTATCGCTATCTTTTATGTATCTATAAATGGTTACCAATCTCACTCTTTTTTAAATTTAATTTATTGGGGTGACAATGGTTAATAAAATTACATAAGTTTCAAGTGTGCATCTCTATAATACATCATCTATAGATGACATTATGTCTAATTTCAGTCTTACAGAAATTGAAATTCTTTACTGTTGAGAATCAATGCTTCATGTATTTGCTTTATTAGAACTCCTTTTATGTTTTCTGGATTTGACATGTATCAGCAAGGCAAAACTTCTTTTGTAAGGGCATTTTATACAGATGGAATATATATATATATATATATATATATATATATATATATATAGTCTTAATAATTAATGAGAAGTCAGATGACTAGCCATTTAAGAAAGTAATAAAGCCTAGTCTGTACTGCAAACCTTGTGGAACTGTCATCGTGAGGATCTTCAAAGAGAGAAAATGTTATCTTTTTTATCTCTAGCAATAAATCATTTTTATCACCCTCATCACCAAATTAGGAAAAAATACCTACACTTATACTACTAGATAAAGCAAATCTTGATTACTTTGTATAACTCTGTCAATGGATTTTTGAGACCAATGATATGGTGGATAACAGTTGTGCCAAGGGGCATCCCTGTCTTATTCTTGATTTTAGAGAAAAACTTTCAGTTTCTTACCATTAAGTATGATATTAGCTGATAATTTGTTGTATATAAGCTTTATTATGCTAATGTGTATATCTTGAGTGGCTCTATCATTTTAGAGCTAGAGGTATAAGGAGAGAAATGTCAGGTCCAAATACTGCTCCAATCACTAATAGCTGGGTGTTTCATTTTTAAGTTTGTGAATTTTGAGTCATCATTGGTTAAATGTAGAAAATAGTTTTTATACTTTACAGTGTCAGAGTAAGGATTAAATAAAATAATTAATGGAACACAAGTATCACAACATTCAAAAAATTTTTTTCTGTATGTACCAGTGCCAATGCCATGATGAGCATTAGAAATATGAAGAGCAATTAGCAAAGGTATTTTTCTGAATGACCATACAGTGCTCCCAACTGGATATCTCACTTAGAGATTGCATTTCTTTGCTTAACAAGTCCAAAAGTGAAAATTTTACACTTATAAACCCACACAAAAACACCGTACAAAATGTCTTATCTCAGTTAATAACAAATCAAATAAATGAAATCAGTAACAGGGAATCAGTTAGTGTTATAAAATATATATTAAGTGTCAAATACATGCCAAAAATATATGAGAAACTAAATGTTTAGAAAAAGTTAAATAAGGAGATGACAGATTAGGTAAATGCTATGCCTACTGCAGTCCAGGATCACACCAAAATTACAAATAAATTATGGAACAGTCAACTTCAAGAATCATCTGAGACTATGTGAACTATACCCCTGTAACTAAGGATATAAAGAAGAGGCCACATTGAGACTGGTAAGAGTGGGGATGAGAAATGGGCTGACCCCAAACCCACAGACAGTGGTTGAACACCAGGAGGGACACTTCGGTGCCGGAGGTCCCCCAGAAGAGGGAGGGGTCTCAGGCCCACTCTGGACTCCCCAGCCCATGGGACTTGTGCCAGGAACAGGAGTTCCCATAACATATGGAAGTGAAAATCAACAAGGACTCTGTCTGTCAGCCCCAGTGAGATGGACGGTGGCTAGAAACCCAAATGTCCTCTTAAAGGGCCCGCACGCAGACTCGCTCACTTGCAAACACTAACCAGGTCTTTGATGGAGGGGCAGCAACTTGAGAGGTGCCAGAGGCCTATGGAGAAAGACTGAGTTGTGTGGTTTCAGGGCAAGGGCTGGAGGGAGAACAATCATTATCACTGTGTGCAGCTTGCCCCGTGTGTGGCCTACAGGAGGATGAAGTTTTTTCTATGTTGAACCCTCCCTCAAAGGGCCAAATCTGAGACTGCTTTGGTCTGGTAAAATCTGTGCTTGTGCACCACAAAGAGGACTACTCTGAGTGTCACTCCAACCCCAAACTGTGTAAGAAGTTAGTGAGTTAAAATGGTTGCATGTCTCAGAGGACCACAAATTCCCACAAAGTGATCTAGGGCTATGGCCACCTGAATACCTGACTCAATACTCTGGAAGCTGTGAATGAGCCACACTTTAAGAGACAGGCATCAAATTACATCTTTGGCTGATGAAACCAGAATATTCCTAGCATTTTTTGTTAGTATGCAGATACTGAAAACAAAGTCTGCGTCTCCAAGCAGTGCCAGGAAGAGATACATGGGCTCGTGGAGGCTGCACTCAGATTTGATGATGACAAGGAACAGGGAATTCCCAAACAGGGCAATGATGTACGCGGCACAGAAAATAATAATGCCGATGCAGAACTGCACAGCCTCCAAGCCAGGAATCCCAATCAGTGTCAGTACTGAGGGCATGAAGACTGTGCCACTGAGCTTGAACATGTTAGCTTACAGCTGCCTAATTAATGCTTTGAGGTTTTTTTGTGGAGTTTCTCTCTTCTGTTATTTGTTCTTACCTATTTGTAAGTTTTCATTTTTTATTTTTTATGACTACATATTTGGTATTTATTTCTTTTATTTATGTATTTTAAGGACAAATTTTATGGAGTTATTTTGTTATTGTGTGTATTTCTGTGGTTTTTATTTAATTATTTTTTAAAAAATCCTTATTTTTTCAGTTACAGCTGACATTCAATATAATTTTATATTAGTTTCAGATGTACAGCATAGTGGTTAGACATTTATACAATTTATGCAGTGGTCCCACCGATTAGTCTAGTACCCACTTGACACTATATACATAGTTGTTGAAATATTATTGACCATACTGTGTATGTTGCATTTTATAGCCCCATGACTATTTTGAAACTACCAATTTTTATTTCTTAATCCCTTCACCTTCTCCACCCAACCCCACATCCCCTTTCCTTCTGGCAACCATCAGTTTGTTCTCTGTATCTATGAGCCTGTTTCAGTTTTGTTTATTCATTATTTTCTTCTTTAGGTTCAACATATAAGTGAGACCATATTGTATTTGTCTTTCTCAGCATGACTTATTTCACTTCACATAATACCTTCTTGGTTCATCTATGTTGTCACAAATGATAAGATTTCATTTATTTTTATGGCCAAGTAATATTCCATTGTATAAATGTGCTACATGTTCTTTATCCAATTGTCTATTGCTGGGCATTTCAGTTGTTTCCATCTTGGCTATTGTGAATAGCACTGCATGAACATAGGTGTGTACATATCTTTTTGAATTAGCATTTTGGATTTCTTTGGATAAATACCCAAAAGTTGAATTGATGGCTCACACAGTAGGTCTATTTTTAATTTTTTGAGGCTTCAAACTGTTTTCCATAGTGGCTGCACCAATTTTCAGTCCCACCAACAGTGCACAAGGGTTCCCTTTTCTCTGCATCCTTGCCAGCACTTGTTGTTTGTTGATTTATTGATGATAGCTATTCTGAGAGGTGTGAAGTGATATCTCATTGTAATTGCAGTTTGCATTTCTCTGATTTAACCAAGGAGGTAAAAGACTTGTACTTAGAAAACTATAAGACACTAAAGAAAGAAATTAAAGAAGACACAAATAAATAGAAACTTATATCATGTTCATGCGTAGGAAGAATTAACATCATTAAAATGTCTATACTACTCAAAATAATCTATAGATTCAATGCAATTCCTATCAAAATACCAATGGCATATTTTTTTTCAGAGCTAGAGCAAATAATCTTAAGATGTATATAGAATCACAAATGACCCCAAATAGCTACAACAATGTTGAGAAAGAAAAATAAATTTGGAGGTACTATTCTATCTGAGAAAAACTATGCGACAAGTCTATAGTAATTGAAACAGCATGGTACTGGCATAAATACAGACACATAGATCAATGGAACAGAGTAGGGAGTCCAAAAATACATCCATGCCTATGTGGTCATTTAACCTTTGACAAAAGAGGCAACAATATACAGTGGGGTAGACAGTCTGTTCAATGCATGGTGTTGTAAAAAATGGACACATACATGCAAAAAATGAAACTGAAGAAACTTCTTACATCATATACAAGAATAAATAAAAATAGATTAAAGATTTAAACATAAGACCTGAACCATAAAAGTAGACGAAAACATAGGCCGTAAACTCTCTGACATTGCTTAGTAGTATTTTTTCTGATACATCTCCTCAGACAAGGGAAACAAAAGAAAAAATATACAAATACCACTACATCACACTGAAAAGTTTTTGCCCAGCAAAATAAACCATCAATAAAGTGAAAAGACATCCTACTGAATGGGAGAGGATATTTGCCAATGATATATCTGATAAGAGGTTAATGCTCAAAATTTATAAAGAACTCATAAAACTTAGCACCAAAACAACAGACAATCCAATTAAAAAAGGGAAGAAGACCTAAATAGACACTTCTGCAAAGAGAACATACAGATGGCCTATGAACTTATGAAAAGATGTTCAACATTGCCAATCATTAAAATTTTTTTTAGAATCAAAAGTTGAATATCACTTTAAGTGGCATTTTGTCAAGCATATATGTTTACTGATCATGTAAGTCCAGGAATGCAGACACCAAAAATTTATTCTCTCTCTCTCTCTCTCTCTCTCTCTCTCTCTTTTTCTCTCTCACTCTCTCTCACTCTCTTTCTCTCCCTCTCAACACAAAGGCACACAAATAAATACGTGATTTATATGCAAAGGAGACCCATTCACAACTAGTGTTGTATGTGCATTTGTGTGCATTTATCAGTTGAAGGGCATTAGTGAGGCTTTTTGGCAGGTTGAGGAACTTTCAAATAAGATGTATTACATATATCAATTTTATTTTTACCCAAGATGCATTCACAGGCAGTCATTTAATCTGCACTGAATAAATAAAGGGAAGTATTCTCTATTTCAAGTAGTATTCTTGACCCTGGGTGAAGTTCATTAAAATTGAAAAATAGTCTGTGAAAAGACACTGTCAAGAAAGTGAAAATATAGCCACAGGTGGGGAGAAAATATTTGCCAAACACATATTTATTAAAAGGACTTTTATTCCAAAATATACACAAACCCAAAAAATAAGAAAACAAACAACCCATTTAAAAATGGGCAAAAGATCTGAACAGGCACCTCACCAGAGAACATATACAGATGACAAATACACACAAAAGATGCTGAACATTATATATCATTAGGGAATTGCAAAGTAAAACAACATTGCAATAACCTATTAGAGTGGCAAAAATTCAGGACTGGTATACCAAATGCTGTTGGAGAAGTGGAGCAACAAGAACTCTCTTTCATTAATGGTGAGGATACAAAATGGTACAGCTACTTTGGAAGATAGTCCGGGAGTTTCTTACAAAGCTACGCATAGATTTATCATGCAGCCCAGCAATTGTGTTCCTAGATATTAACCCAAGTGAGTTGAGTTGAAAATATATGTCCACACAAAGCCTTCACATGAATATTAATAGCATTTTTATTCAAATATTTTTATTCACCCATTTATGTGATACAGTTATAAACATGCAAGTATAAACAAATCATTTTCAATGAGACAAATATAATATCAGCAGTTGGGCAAGACTATGATGCAATTCTCTTGAGAAACAGAAAAGTAATGAATCATATTACACATAATTTATTCTATCTGCTTTTAAAATGTTTTTGGTATAATAATGGAATATAAAAAAATAAATCCATCAATCCTATGACTAATACCTCTCTCAGAGTGCCATGGAAGTACCATGCTGGACAATTGAGAAAATGGAACTTTAGTACATGTTTTCAGTTAGTTATTGTATTGAAACAGACTTTTGTGTAAGTAAAAAATAATATAAAACTGAAAGTGCACAATAATATTTAGATGAGATAGTGTTAATGATGCATGAGTAAAAGTAAGGATTTTAAATGAGAATAATTTAGTGTAATCCAGAATTTTCAAGGTTGTCCTCAGATAAGAACATGAATTTCAGTACTTCAGTTGAAGAACTGGGTTCAGTTTCCAGTGCTAGATTGGTCCTATAAGATTTGTGAAATCATTTGAAGACACTGGGGTTTAAAGAACTAGCATTGTTAAGACCTTTTAGCAAACTCTGGTGATGTGCAGCCTTAACAGGGCTCATGCTCAGAGAGGTGGAAAGTTGCACTGAAACCCACATCATTGGGTTCTACATTTATTTTTCTATATAACAACAGATATGGAAAACCTTGAGGTTCACTTATGTCTTCAATAGAAACCCCAAACTACAGATTCCATTCTACTTTTCTCCTTTTTAATATTTGTAATTTCCACCCCAAGGTGAGGATCAGGCCTCCCATTAATCAGTTTTCAGGTTCATCATCTTTAACACGCATTAAATATTCTAAAGGATTGGCATAAGGATAAAATTAGATTATGAATGGAATTTATTATAGAATTTTTTCAAGAAAAGTTTATTTCTTATCTGCCAGCATCAGCAGATACTAGGCATTGGGGACATGAAGACGAAATTAGACAAGGCTTATTCCTAGATCTTATTTATAGCTTCCAAGTAGATATATGTGTTAGGGAGTTGTATTTCCCTAATCAAACACATGTTTTTTTTTTGTTTTGTTTTTTTTTTTAGCTGAGCCATCCTGCTACCTGTTGGCAGCTCAGCGGCTGCTCAGCTCGGGCTGGACTCGAACCGCTGTTGCTCAGAGC
>NW_017731875.1:1066776-1086799 GCF_001890085.2 Hipposideros armiger
GTCCAATTCCACATCTCTAAATATTCTAAGTGCTGGCATTGGCCATCAGTTTGCTATACCATTAAGCCATAGTAAAACAAAATCTGTGTCTAGTTTTTTTTTTTTTTTTTTTTGGTGTCCATACTTTTTATTACTTAAACTTAAGATCTGTACACATATTTCTCTTTCCATACATTTTACAAAAGGGCATTTTGTTTTGTTTTGATTTTGTATTTATTTATGAAATTTATTGGGGTGACATTCATTAGTAAAATTTTATAGGTTTCATGTGTACATTTTTATAATACATCACCTATATATTGCACTGTGTTCCCTGCCCAGAGTCAGTTCTCCTTCCATTCACCATATATTTGCCTAGTTGTATTTATCAGCCTGCACCTGACCTTTACAATAAAACCTATTTTAAGATAAAAGTCAATAAACACTAATGCAACTTTCTATAGAGGAATCCAAGTATAATTATTTTGGAAGTCAGTTCGAGAGAAACACAAAAATAACCACAAAACCATGAGCATATTTAAAAATATATATATATAGTTTTACTTGCATAATTTATTGTTTTCCTTTTGAGCTGTAGTTATAAAGTTTTCCATTTAAAATTTATTGTACTTATCTGTAAGATCTTCACACAAAACAAGAATGAATGTTAGCTGCTCATCATTCCACATTTGTCTTTCATCCAAATTTATCTTCTGAAGTTTAATTTCTGTAGAGCTCTATTATATATGCCCCTGTAGTAGGCTGTGTGAAATATATTTTGGGGAAAAAATAGATTCTGACTACATTTTGATGTATAAATGAATAACTTCAATCTCGACTTAATGCTAATTCACAGCCATTCAATAAAGAGTTTTATGATGATGAGGTAGGAACATACATGATAGTAGATAAATGAGAGATTTAGTTTGATATACATTAGAATTATAATACATTAGACTGAATTTCTTATGTCGTGGCAAAAATGCCACTTGATGTTTTTAAACAAAGGTAAAATATTAAGATTTAATTTTTCTTTTAAGAAATGCCTGTCAGGGTCCAGCCGAGTGGCTCAGTTGGTTAAGTGTTGCCTTAAGAACACGAGCTCTGAACAACAGGGCTGCCGGTTCAGTTCCCACATGAGCCAGTGACTCTGCCCGCAAGCTGAGCTGCTGCTGAGCTGTCGCTGAGCTGTCAAGAGGTGGCAGGTTGGCTCAGCAGGTGAGAGCATGTGCTCCTAACAACAAGATTGCCTGTTCGATGGTGGACTACTCTTACCCGCAACTAAGACTGAACTCAGCACCTTGAGCTGAACTGCCGACCGGATGGCTCAGTGGATAGAGTGTGTGCTCTTAACAACAAGACTGCTGGCTTCAACTCCCGCATAGGATGGTGGGCTGTGCTGCCCCCACCCCCACCTCCCCCAACTCCCCTCACTCCTCCAACCCCCCACAACTAATTGAATGTGGTGACTGGACTTGGAGTTGAGCTTGCACCATCCACAACTAAGATTGAAGGACAACAATTTGACTTGGAGCTTATGGGTCCTGGAAAAACACAATGTTCCCCTTCCCCAATTCCCCAACACTGTTCCTTTCCCCAATTCCCCAATAAAATCTAAAAAAGAAAAGAAAAGAAAATGCCTGTCATTTAGAACTTATTGAGCTTCAATACTTCTTTCATAATTTTTGCCATGTGTGGACTAGATATGATTAGCTCTGTGTGTTTCAACTAATTCTCTATCCAAAACCAGTGAAAGTATTTCAGTAAGAGTCAGTGTCTTACTGTATTGAATGCAAAACTAGAATTCCATAACTTTAGTACACAGTAAACTTGATAAATCACAGATTCTCATCAAGAATGTTTTTCTGAGGTGTGGCCAAGTGGCTCAATTGGTTAAGAGCTTGCTCAAGAGCGCGAGCTCTGAGCAACAGGGTTGGAAAAAAAAAGTTTTTCTGTATTTTGTTGTTGTTGTTGATTTTTGAAATAAAATAAGGTAATGGAGAATCAAGAAGCAAACTTAGAGTGAAAAACCTTGTATACTTGATCTCGAATCTGTTTGGTCTTCACCCCATACACAATAGGATTGAGCAAAGGTGGGACAAGCAGGTAAAGGTTGGACAGAAGAATATGAATATAAGGTGGAATATGGGACCCAAACCTGTGTGTAAAGAAGGAGAAGAAACCTAGGAGGTAAAACTCAAGGAAGACACAAATGTGGGCAATGCAGGTGTTGAAGGCTTTGAGCCTGGCTTCCTTTTGAGGCAGACTGAAGACAGTTATAAATATTCGAATATAGGAGAGGGTGATGAAGATTATGTCAAAGCCAAGTATACTGAAAGCCACAAACAGACCATAGATCTTGTTGATTCGAATATCTTCTGCTGCCAACTTCACGATGGCCATGTGTTCACAGTATGAATGGGAGACAACAGTGGTCTGGTAATATTTCAGCCTGCATTTGATGAGGATGAGACAAGGAGTCTCAAGGAGGACTGCCCTGAGTGTCAATCCAACCCCAATCTCTGTGAGAAGTTGGTGAGTGAAAATGGTTGCATGTCTCAGAGGATCACAGATTGCCACATAGCGATCCAGGGCCATGGCCAGCAGAATACCTGACTCAATACTCTGGAAGCTGTGAATGAGCCACATCTGTAAAAGACAGGCATCAAAGTATATCTTTGGAAGATGAAACCAGAATATTCCCAGCATTTTTGGTAGGATGCAGGTACTGAGAGCAATGTCTGTGGCTCCAAGCAGTGCCAGGAAGAGATACATGGGCTCGTGGAGGCTGGACTCAGATTTGATGATGACCATGAGCAGGGAATTCCCAAGCAGAGCAGTGATGTACATGGCACAGAAAGGAATGCCGATCCAGAACTGCACAGATTCCAAGCCAGGAATCCCAATCAGTGTCAGTACCGAGGGCATGAAGACTGTGCCATTGAGCTTGAACATGATGGCTTACAACTCCCTGTTTTTGAGCTTCGGATTCAGGGTAGAAGTTGTGTTGAGTGTCTATCTTCTATTTTCTGTTCTCACCTAGATTTATACAATCAGAGGTTAAATGTGGTTTCAAATGGCATTTTGTAAGACATACTCATTGAGCAATTAAGTTTGTACAAGAATACAGATACAAACTCCCTGAATGAGCTAGCTTAATTCAACACTCCTCTCACTTTCCTCCCCCTTTACTTTTCTCCTCTATCTGTTCCTCTCTGTATCTCACTCTGTCTCTCCCCCCCCCTCTCTCTCATTGCACACACACAAACACTTAGATACTAACAGGAATACACACATTCATTATTGAGAAAAGAAATATTCTAGTAAAGTGAGGACATATGGTTGTATATTGTCAGTTAAAAATTATCCCACTTAATATCAGTTTTACTTGTTTGTTAATAGAATATGGAAGTATATGGTGATATACTGATACATTACCAAATAATCTTTCCTGGTCCTATCCCAAGAAGCATTTAGTCAAGAGATCAGGCAGAAAGAAATGAAAGGCATACTCACTATTTCAAGTGCTATAGTAAGCACTAGGGCAATAAGAACTGATCAAGTAGGGTCCTCAATTTCAACAAGACAATGACTTACTGGAAAATGCCATATTATAAGTGTCATGTTAAAAATATTCACATCAAGAAGCATATAAAAGTGGTGTAACATAGTTGGACTCTACCTTCATTCCAGAAGTGGATGCTGGGGAATTTTTCTCCATAAACTTGGATAAAATTAGATATTTTGGGTGTAGAAAAAAAATGATATGTGAATGACAATTTCTTATGAAAATTTAGAGCTGCAAATTTGATATGGGAAAAATTTTATTTGATAAAACAATGGCCAAAAAATAAAAGTTGCTATGTGCTTTACTTCTCCAGGAAAATTTTGATTACCAAAATCTGATCAATAAATAATATCTTTATTTGAAAATATATATGAATAAAAGAGCCAAAAACATACAATGGAGAAATGAAAATTTCTTCAATAAATAGTGCTGGGAAAATTGGAAAGTCTCATGGAAAAGAATGAAACTAGACTGCTGTCACCATATGCCAAAATTAACTCAAAATGGACCAAAGACCTAAATATAAGACCTAAAACAATAAATTGCATAGAAGAAAGCATAAGTGCTAAACTTATGGACTTTGGTTTCAGAGAGGATTATATGAATTTTACCTCAAAGGCAAGGGAATTAAAAGCAAAAATAAATGAATGAGACTATATCAAAATAAAAAGCTTCTGCGCAACATAAGAAGCCATCAACAAGACAGAGGTAACCAACCAAATGGGAGAAGATAATTGCAACAACACCTCTGATGAGGGGCTAATATCCAAAATATATAAAGAACTCATACATTGGGGGCTGGCCAAGTGGCTCAGTTGGTTAAGAGCTTGCTCAAGAGTTTGAGCTCTGAGAAACAGCGGTTCGAGTCCCGGCCCAAGCTGCCAACAGGTGGCAGGATGGCTCAGCTAAACAAACAAACAAACAAACAAACAAACAAAAACTCATACAACTGAACAACAAAAAACAAACAATCCAATTAAAAAATCGACAGAGGGCCCAAACAGAGACTTCTCTCAAGAAGCCATACAAATGATCAACAGATATATGAAAAGATCTGTTTTTTTGCAGCTGTTAGGAAAATGCAAATCAAAAGCACAGTGAGATATCACCTCACACCTGTTAGAATGGGTATCATCAACAAGACATGTAGTAACAAGTGTTAAGGAGGTTGTGGAAAAAAAGGAACCCACATACACTGCTGGTGGGAATGTAAACTGATACAGTCACTAAAGAAAACAATATGGAGGCTCCTCAAACAATTAAGAATAGAATTGCCCTATGACCCAGAAATGTCTCTTCTGGGTATCTACCCAAAAAATCTGAAAACATTTACCTGTTAACATGTATGTAGCTCTGTATTCATTGTGGCATTATTCACAGTGGCCAAGACACGGAAACAACCAAAGTGTCCTTTGATAGATGATTGGATAAAGAGTATGTGGTACATATACACAATGGAATATTACTCGGCCATAAGAAAACATGAATTACTGTCATTTGTGACAACATGGATGGACCTTGGGATTATCATGCTAAGTGAAATAAGTCAGACAGATAAAGTCAAGAACCATATGATTTCACTTATATGTGGGATATAAAACTGAAAGCAACAGATAAACAAGACAAACAAACGAACAAAAACTCATAGGCACAGACAATAGTTTAGTGGCTACTGGAGGGTAAGGGTGAGGAGGGGTTGTAGAATAGAGTAAAGGGGGTCAAATATATGGTGATAGAAAAACTCTGGGTTGTGAACACACAATGCAATGTATAGATGATGTATTATAGAACTCTACAGTTGAAACCTATATAATTTTACTAAATAGTCACCCCAAAAATTAAATAAAAATAAAAATGAAAATATGTACAGATAAATGATATTAATTACTATTATTTTAGTAGAATACATTAGAGATCATCAACATAAGGAATAAAAATATTTCAAATACACTATGATATTGAATAGGTAATAATATTTGTTCAGTGGGGTTCAATTTAAGATCTGTTATTGATAAAAACTAACCAGTTTTCACCTATTTCCTATGAATATGATTGCTATTATAATATAAAGTCTAATTATTCTTTGTTTCAATAGAATGAGGTAAAATATCTTGAAATTCTCATCTAACCCAACCTTGCAGAGATTATAAAAAATAAATTTTTCTTTGACAAGATGATACATAAAAGTTTTAAAATAATGCAGCAAATATAATTATTTGGAATTATCCTTTTAATAAAAGTGTGGTGATTTTCCACAATCTTACTGCATTTCTTTCTTTTCTATGTCTCTTTCAATTAGCTTTTCCTAGACAAGCTACTCTTGGATAGTATTACATACCTCAGTTTCCTTTCCTTCAAGTTCATTCATTCTGCTATAGAAGTGTTAGTTTATGTTCCAATTTATACATTTGACTACAATTTCCATATAAAAGACACTATTATAACCTTCTGGAAGTTTATTTTTCTCTTACATATTGAGATCAATACTACATTAACATAGACTAAAGTTATATATAGCCTATCCCATTCTATTCCTTTTTGCATCTTTTTCCACTTCAGAATCTGTGTTGACATCCTATCCAAAGAATTTTTTCAGAATTCATTTTTTCTTGGCAATGGGTGACTTTAGCTTGATGAAGAAGTTTCCTGGTTTCAAAATGTTATCTAAATTTTCAACATTAAAAGAGGTAAGAGTATAAAAATGCATAACCTATTTTATAACTGCTATAAAGAAATAGCTAAGTTTGAGAGATAATTATGATTTCTAAGGCTGGATTCTATGTTTGATTATGTACGGTGAGTGAGCTCACTGTGGAAGGTGACTAAGTAAGGAGACAGTAGTGAAAAGCTAATTTGGCATTATTTTGGATTAGTCTTTCTCAATCCAACATTCACCGATGTATATCAGTGAGTTTAGAACTTCTGTAGGGAAGTTCTTTTATGCCTATTTTTAGGAATGGCTGTAAAATACCAAATTTCTCTAGAGGAAAAGCACTGCATGTTTTACCATTCTTTCAAAGTCTCTCATCCTTGCATGTAGATTCAGAGATTCAGCCTCTGCATACCCATCCATTCCCTTGTCTCATCTCTGTGATTACTCTTTTCAGTCTGTTTTGCTCACATGTATTTGCTGGAATTTTATCTTCATTGTTTTCTCTAACTTAGATCTTTCTATGCCCTAATTCACGCCTTCTATGCAATCCAAAGTTTTATTTATTTTTAGTTGTGCAAAAATCTAACTTTTTATTAAAATTTATTGGGGGTGGCAATGGTTAGTAAAATTACATAGGTTTCAAGTGTACAATTCTGTACTACATCATCTATATATTACATTGTGTGTTCACCACCCAGAGTCAGTTCTCCGTCCATCACCATATATTTGACCCCTTTTACTTTTTTCTACTATCCCTTCTTCCCCCAAAGTTTTATTTTTTAATGAAATATAAAAATTCATGTAGCTGTGGTATTTTATACTTCCCAGCATGAAGGTTATATGAAACTACCTGGGAGCTGTACTCTGACTACATGGAAAACTTCATAGTGAAGTGTTTAAGGTCATCATGAATTCTGGAAATTGAATCTAAACTCTACTACCATCAGCTCTGTGTCCTCTGCCAAGTTACTAAAAGTTTTCTGGGCCTCATTTGTCTTGGCTAATGAATAGAGATAATGATCATCCTTCCTCGTATGAATAATAAGAGCATTCCTTAAAAACAATGCTTGAAAGCATTATTTGAAAACAATATGCTTATAAGAATGTTTGACACATAGGAAGCGCTATATCATTGGATGCTATTAATATTATTGTCATTCACTTCAACCTTCCTTACAAACTTCTTGCTACTCATTAGGAAATGCATTTTGAAATTCTGTAATTTCCTATGCTTATAGCCTGTTTCTTTTAGATTTTTCTCCTGTACTCATGACATTACCATCTAACAAGTATCTGTTTATTATTCAACTCTCAGCTCAAGCATCACCATCACTATGAAAATTCTTGATTTCATTAAGTAGAAGTCCATATTCTTCCTTTGTGTCCTCATTGAAAAACTTGGACTGTTTAATTAATACATCTCATTGAAAATTAATAAGTCAGAGTTTAATTTACATGAATTAATTAAATATCTAAAATATATAAATTTTAGTACAGATGAAAATTCATTTGACTTATTGCTTTTCAGGTGTACACCTGCAGGGGTAAATGGAAGACAAGGATTAGGAAAAATATAGAATCTGTCTAGAAAAAAGTGCTAAGAATCATTGTACCTTGATTTACAAGCTTCATTTGGTTTTTGCTTTTTTTGTTTTGTTTTGTTTTTTTTACTTTTTAAATTAAATTTATTATGGTGACATTTGTTAGTAAAATTATATAGGTTTGAAGCATACATTTCTATAATACATCATCTACATATTGCAGTGTGTGTTTACCACCCAAAGTCAATGAATTCTTCCACCACCATAAGTTTGACTCCCTTTACCTTCTTCATTTGTTTTTATTAGAGCTTTACCCTCCTATGTTGAACTAAGCAAGGATACATACCTGTTTTAGTTGCAGATCTGAAGAATTCCACTGTTGCTGAGAGAAGAAATGAAAGGAGCCAACAGAATACCCACTAGACCAAGAGAAAATCAGCACCATTTTTAACACCCTTCATGCCCTAGCTCAGATTTTAAAGAAATAGTAATGTCCTTTTCAGAATGCCTACTCAGAGCTTAAACTTGAGGCTAATCCCTTTTATACAAGCACACTCCCTTTGGATCCTCTCTAAATATTCTTCTCTAGATCTCACAGGCACCTGTGGGAATACATACTCACAAACCCAGTACTCTAAACTTACGTGCGTGCACCTGCTCATGCATTGCATTCTATGCAGATAGAGAAAACCATTCCCAGAGGCAGATACAGAAAAAAAATAGTATCAGTACTTGGACAAGGACTATGATGCAATTCTCCTGAGAAACAAGTGTGACAAAAATCATCGTCTCTAAAGGCCATAAATTTATCCAACTTCCCCTTTGCTTAAATTATTACTGTTTTGTATGGGGGAAAGCATATGTAAGAAGCATTGCAAGGCTCCTAGGCCTCCATCCCTGAATCTCAGTGACTGCAGTTCTGCCCTTAAAGTTTTAGAAGAGTAAGTCTCCATCTTGGACTGCCCTTAACACTTGATTTAATAAATGAGACGTCAAGAAACACCATCATAAACCTGGACTAACATGTCCCTGATTTCACTTCCACTCTTGCCAAGTTTAACAAGAAATTTGATGCGTGTTCGTTGCTCTAATTCAAGCTCAGACATTCTCGCAATGGCTCACAAAAACATGCAACAATAATAATGAACGCTACTCAGCAAGACACCGCCACACATCATCATGAACACAGCTGTGAGACACTGATATGCCAAGGTTATGAAACCTTACTGAGCTGTTTGTACAGTGCTGCCAATGTAAGCTAATGGTTGCAAGTTCGCGAACTTCATTGTAGGACCTTGTATATGTATTGTACAACCATTTCTTTTTCCAATCATGTATTGATGGGCATTTGGTTGCTTCCATATCTTGGCTATTGTAAATAGTGCTGCAATAAACATCGTGGTGCATATATCTTTCCAAATTAGTATTTTAATTTCTTTGGATAAATACCCAGAAGTGGAATTGCTAGGTCATAAGGTCGTCTTATTTTCAATTTTTAAAAGGAAGCTTCATATCATGTTCCATAGTGGCTGCAGCAATTTGCAGTCCTACCAACAGTTCCCCTTTTTCCACATCCTCACCAACTTTTGTTGTTTGATGATTTATTGATGATGGCCATCCTGACAGGTGGGAGGTGACATCTCATTGTGGTTTTGATTTGCATTTTTCTGATGATTAGTGACATTAAGCAACATTTCATATGTCTATTGATCATGTTTATGTCCTCTTTAGAGAAATGTCTATTCAGGTGCTCTGCCCATAATTTAATTGAACTGTTTTATTTCATTTTTTCGATGTTGAATGTATGAGTTCTTTATAAATTTTGGATATTAACTCCTTTTCAGCTGTATCATTGGCAAATATCCTGTCCCATTCAGTAGGATGTCTTTTTCTTTTATTGATGGTTTCTTCTGTTGGGCACAAACTTTTTAGTTGTATGCATTTGTTTATTTTTTTCTCTGTTTCTTTTGCCTGAGGAGATGGATCAGAAAAATATTACTAAGAGCAATGTCAATGAGTTTACTGTCTATGTTTTCTTTTAGGAGTTTTATGATTTCAGGTATTACATTTAAGTATTTAAACCATTTTGAGTTTATTGTGGTATATGGTATAAGAAGGTGGTCCAGCTTCAGTGTTTTTGTATGTATCTGTTCAGTTTTCCCAACACCATTTATCGAATAGACTGTGTTTACCCCACTGTATATTCTTGCCTCCTTTATCATAGGTTAAATGACAATATAAGCATGGGTTGTTTCTAGGCCCTCTATTCTGTTCCATTAATCTATGTGTCTGTTTTTATGCCAGTACCATATTGTTTTGATTACTATAACCTTATATAAAAATTAACTCAAGGGCCGGCCGAGTGGCGCGATGGTTAAGAACTCGCTTGGGATGCCAGAGGGCCCCGGTTCGGATCCCACATATGAGGGCCAGTGACACTGCCCTCCACAGCTAAGATGCTGAACAACAGCTCAACCTGGAGCTGGGCTGCCGTGAGTCGCCGGCGACGGCGTAGGCTGCAGTCCCTGTGGCAGTGGGTTGCCATGGGCTACCGCGTGTAGCCAGCAGCCAGCGTGAGCGGCCAGCAGCCGCAGTGAGCGGCCATCCAGAAGCCGGTGACTGATCTGCCTCGCCAGAGAAGAGCACAATGATGGTGCCAGCTTGGGCCAGTGAAGCAACGACCTCCACAACTAGATTGAAGAACAAAACAACAGCAACTTGTCTGTTCCCCTTCCCCCAATTCCCCAGCGCTGTTCCCCTCCCCGCAATTCCCCAATAAAAATCTTAAAAAAAAAAATTTAACTCAAAATGGATCATAGACATAAAGATAAAATGTAGATCTTCCAGAACAAAACATATGATAAATTGTTGTGATCTTGGATTTGATGATCTTGGATTTGACAATGAGTTTGTAGATAAAACAAAAATTAAACAAGACAAGTGTTGGAGAGGTTGTGGAGAAAAAGGGACCCTCCTACACTGCTGGTGGGAATGTATATTGGTACAGCCGCTATGGAAAACAGTATGCAGGTTCCTCAAAATATTAAGAATAGAATTACCATACAACCAAGCAATCCCTCTTCTGGGTATCTACAAAAAATCTGGAAACATTTGTCCATAAAGATATTATATATACCCCTATATCCATTGCAGCATTATTCACAGTGACCAGGACATGGAAACAACCAAAGTGTCCTTTGATAGATGATTGAATAAAGAAGATGTGTTAAATATACACAATGCAATATTGCTCAGCCATAAGAAAAGATGAAATACTGTCATTTGCAACAACATGGATATATCTTGAGATTATCGTGCTAAGTGAAATAAGTCAGGCAGAAAAAGTCAAGAGCCATATAACTTCACTCATATGTGGGATATAAAGCTGAACAAATGAACAAGACAAACAAACAAAGAAACAAAAACTCACAGACACAGACAACACTTTAGTGGTTATCAGAGGGTAAGGGAGAGAAAGATAGTAGAAGAAGGAAAAAGGGGTTGCATATATGGTGAAGGACAGAGAAGTGACTCTGGGTGGTGAATACACAATGCAATATATAGTTGATGCATTATAGAAATGTACACTTGAAACCTATATAATTTTACTAACCAATGTCACCCCAATAAATTTAATAAAATTAGAAGAAAATCCAAATAAAGCTTTTGCTTTTTTTGGTCACAGTTAAGAGAAAGAAAAGTCAATTTGCAAACTGAGTATAACAATTTGAAAATCATATATCTGCTAAGGATTTTGTAATTAAAGTATTTAAAGAACTCGCCAAACTCAATAAGAAGGAAACAGCATCACAAAAGGGAAAATTATTTAAATAGGCACTTCACCAAGAAGATTTATATATGAAAAGATGCAAAAAAGCATTTGTTATATGGGAAGTATAAATTAAAACCACGATATATAGCTACATGCCTATCAATATAGCAAAACAAAATTTTTAAAAAAACCATTAAAAATCTAACTATACCAAGCATTGGCCAATATATTGAGAAGCTGTAATTTTCATATACTACTGGTCAGAGTGTCAATGGTACAGTTGCTTTGGAAGACATATTGACAATATTTTTGAACATTAAATAAATATTAGGCCATATGACTTAACCATTCCATTCCTAGCTGTTTACCCAAGATCAAATACTGGTTTAATAATTTCTACTTTAAAATGTATGTTATTTATGTTATAGAGAAAGATAAAAAGTAAAATTATTGCAAGCGTCAGAAAAGGTAGATTTCTCACATAGACTAAAGAAATGCATGAAAATAGAGAAGAAAGATGTGAAATATAGAGAAGAAAAAGTACAATTAAAATAATTGCACAAAGGTAAATGATTTAGAGAGGGAATAAACAAGATGAAATGTGCAATGAAACTTCTGATTCCACTTTGTTAAGTTTCTCTTACCTAAATTTCATGCTCTGCAAAGTTAGATTTCATTTGGGATCTTACAACGCTTTGGGGATAGTAAAGGAACATATGTGGTACCCAAGAGAAAAATTACTCATACATTTCACATTTTTCTGAGGATGCTGCCAGCCATGGCTACAGTAGACACCTGTGATAATATATTATCTCTCTTTAGACATAAACAGAGACTCCCAGAAGTTCATTCCAAATCCCATGTGTCCATTATCATTATTGTTTCTGCATAAAACTCCCTAGTATCCAGGTATTGGTAGTCACTAACACTGGAAACTCTGTGTCTAGACAACAGGATTTTGGCCTACAGGATGAAGAGTAAGGTCTCTATTTTGCTGAGTTTATTACACTAAAGGAAATTGTATTATATTTCATTTTCTTCTCAAAAATAGACAAACATTACTAGAAATTAGGGGATCATAAACTGATCTAATTTGCAACATCTTTCTAAAAATACCCCAATTCTCTCTTAATGTCTGCTATCTCTATCTTGAACTTCAATAATTCCAGATTTATTCTCACTGGTTTTCCTGGCCTACAAGTTGACTACCTCTGGTTCTCTATCCCTTTCACTTCCATCTATGCTATTGTTTTCCTGGGAAACTGCATGGTGCTGCATGTGATCCGGACTGAGTCGAGCCTGCATGAGCCCATGTTCTATTTCCTGGCCATGCTGGCCCTCACTGACCTGTGCATGGGGTTGTCCACCATGTATACAGTGCTGGGAATCCTGTGGGGGTTTATTCAAGAGATCAGCCTGGATGCCTGCATTGCCCAGTCCTATTTCATCCATGGTCTGTCCTTCATGGAGTCCTCTGTCCTCCTCGCTATGGCCTTTGACCGCTACATTGCCATTTGTCACCCACTACGCTACTCCTCCATCCTAACTCATGACAAAATCATGAAAATTGGGGTGGCAATCTTATGTAGGAGTACTTTACTCATACCTCCAGTCATCGTTCGCCTAAAGTTCTTAAATTATTGCCGTCCCCACATCCTCTCTCACTCTTTCTGCCTGCACCAGGACTTAATTCGAATGGCCTGTTCGGACATCCGCTTCAACAGCATCTATGGGCTGGCCCTGGTGATCAGCAACCTGTTGTTGGATGCAGTGCTCATACTTATCTCCTATGTCATGATCTTGCATGCAGTCTTAGCTATTGCATCACAGGAGGAGAGAACCAAGTCCTTGCAGACCTGTGTATCTCACATCTGTGCTGTTTCAGTTTTCTACATCCCGATCATTGGTCTGACCATGGTGCATCGCTTTGGGAAACACCTCTCACCGTTAGTCCACGTCCTCATGGGCAACATCTATATCCTTTTCCCACCCTTGATGAACCCCATTATTTATAGCATCAAGACCCAGCAAATACGAAGGAGAATCCAGAGATTGTTTTATTTTAAAGTAATGTAAGTGTTGAGATCAAATGGGATATTTAAAAGTCAACAAATGGACCTCAAAAGGGTAAGAGTTAATATATAATTAAAATTAATTTAATGATTTTTACTTGTATAATGTTTTATATGTTATAAACAGTTTCCTCTCCATTTTTTCCCACAACCACCTTAAGTCAGTGACATTTACATGGGTTATATTATGATTAATTTTATAAATCATAAAATACATACATGACAGACTGAGAATCATATTAATGTATGAGACAGATTAGCTATTAAAATTCATATCTTGAGTGAGGACAGTTTTGGATCCATCCAATATGGAAAAGGTAAGTTGTACTGATTAAAGCCCTTCATGTACTTACTAAAAAATCAACAATTGTATTAGTCATTTTCACTACTCTAGGTAACATTCTTGTTTATTGTTTAGCCATCATTCCCTGTTATCCAGTTTAATCATATGGCCATGTGATGGAGTAAAGCATCATAGAGAGATTGAACTATTTGGATGATTTAAAAAGTAGTGCAATAAATAAACAACAAAACTAATCTGATGCTATTTCCCCACCAAACAGCTTTTTTCCTTGTTTTTGCCCTATGAGTAGTAACTAAACTGGAGATATAAACAACCAGCAATTGCCAGAGTAGTAAGAAACTTTTGTGATTAGTTTGTTTATTCAAATAATAATACCAATAGCAATGACTATTTAGAAATAATTTGAAAATATTTATTATGTATCCATATCTTATTTAAATCCCTGGCCCCAGTTTAAAAAAAGAACAAAAGAGCATAGCGTGTAACTATGGCCAAGTAATATAAGTATGTGTCTAATTTATCTCCCCATCAAGACTCTGTGGTAGATATTATTTTCTATTATATACATGGATAGTTTAAAACACACAAAGGTTAAATGATATATCCTACTTTTAGGAGATAATAGGTGATGGAATTTGGATATATTTTCTGTTTCAGTTTTAAATCACATGATAGCTTTCTTTCCTACCTTTCTTCTGAACTTTTAAACTATGAACTCTTTTAAGGGTCATGTAACAATTATAAAACATTTATATAAAAATAAAAAAAAAATAAAATAAATCATGGATAGTAATATAGTGCACACATTTGGACTCTATTGTTATCTATAAGTTTCCTCAAAATATTATTGCAATGATATTTATATTATTTACAAAATATATTTAAGGCAAGTTTTTTGATGTATAATTACGAGTAGTAATTCATTCTGTTTAGATGTACATGTATAGTTCGGTGAGCTTTGAAAAATATTTACAGTTATGTAATCATCACCACAATCAAATGTAGAATGTTTCCATCACCCCCAAAAGTGCCTTTTACTTCTTTGTGGTCAGTCTTCTCCCACACCCAAGTGCCTGGCAACCACTAATCTGATTTCTGTCATACAGTTTGCCTTTAAGAGTAGGTCATGTAAATTAAATAATAAATAATGTAATATTTTATGTCTGGAGTCTTTTACTTGCTATAATACTTTTGAAATTTATTCTTGTTGTTGACTGTATCCACGGTTCATTTTCATTGTTAAATCCTAGTTCACTGTATCACATAGAGCAAATTTATTCATTCATCAATTGATTGGCATCTTAGTGTTTCATAGTTTTTATTTTGAATAAAGCTGTTATAAACATACACATGCTATCATTCTAAAAGTATTTCCTTAAAATTTGTAAAGCTTATTTTTAATGTTTATATCTTTACTACTAATAATGTGAGTGCAGTAATAATAATAATAGTTAGAAATAATGTTGAGTTTATAGTTATCAGATGCTAATAATAGGCCAGGCATCACGGAAGCACTAAGTAGTGATTCTTGCTATTAATTTTCACAGCAAATCTCTGAGGTAAATCATAATCATTTAAGTTTGCAGATGAGGAAATTGAGGTGAATGAATTTTAAATTACTAGAAAATAATAGTGGGGCAATTCAGTTTCACAGCACTTTTACTGCTGCTACTACTGTTTAATTTTATAGTGTATTTATTTCCCCATTGTTCTATTTGTTTTTGTTGGTGGTGGTGTTCATGGTGGAGTTAAGAGTTTTAAATCATGCATTGTGTAAATATAGGTTTCAAATGAATTACCAGTTGAAACAATGATTTAATAGACTATTCTTTCAGCCCATATTATGATATACAAAAACCCTATGTAATAGGGTGTGTACTTTATACTCAAAAAGTCAAATGTGGTAAATTTTGTTTTGTTTCATTTTTTTAGTGTTTTCTGGTCCCAAGAAACTCTATCTATGTCCATAGTTGTCTGAAATGCCAACCTCTCACTTAAAAGTCAATTAAAGTTTTTGAGTTTAAAAAAATCTTTGCTGTAGTGTAACATAATTTATGTAAATAACTTTTCTGTCAATTGAAAATTGATATTCTCTGCTAGACATTGCTTTCCTCCATAGATCTATGGCACTCACTCCTACCCACATCCAAGTCCCTTATCATCTGCATTAAAGGGGAAGCCACATTTCCCTCAAGAATTGGATGGGACAACTGGATGAGCCTCTGGTCTAAGTCTGCAATACTTGGCTGACTGTCATTAAATGAATGTGATCTTACCTCCTCTCTCAGTCTGGGACTTGATCTTTTCCCACCCTCTGCTGAATGTTGACTCATTATTTTCTCATGATCCACTTAGTGACCCATCCATAATGTTGGTGTTTACTCTGTAAGCCCTGAATGAAACCTGACCCATTTTCTCTGAATTCCCTGACTCTAACAATTGTTTCAGGTATTATTATAAGTGTTTTATATGTACTTCTTCAATTCAAAAAACATGGACACCTAGATACAATAACTTTCCTAAGATTTTATTTTGTACTTACAACCAATGAAGTAGAGATTTGATTATTGGCAGTCTGACTTCAGAGATTGCCAAAGAAGAAAAGAAGAAGAAGAAGAAGAAGAAGAAGGAGGAAGAGGAGGAGGAGGAAGAGGAGGAGGAGGAGAAGAGGAATTATTGAGGTTATTTTATCAGGTTGGGTAGGAATTTTGGCCTTGCATTAAAGTTATTGTCTTAAGAAAGGACTGATAATCAATAATTATTCAAGGATGAGAAGCCAGATAGGCTTCATTGGCATGAAAGTTACCATGACTTTATAGGACTAATGCTACTAATGTTACTGGTAATCATAATGATAATAATAATGATAATAATAATGATAATAATAATAAACATTTCATGTTTTTATAATTTGGCCTAGGCTCTATGGCTGATATATTATACTTATTGACTTAACATCATGCATGAAAGTCTCTTGTAAGCTTTCGCACATCATTGTTTTTCTCCTTGTCTCTTTCTCTATTTCTGGTGATTAATCACACTTTATTTCCTGGAGCCCCAGTGTTCAGACGACTGGTGTGGCTTCTTTGGGAGCTCAAGACCACTAAATCAGTGACTATAATTCAATATGAAGCCTTTTATCATCAAATAAAAATAACTTGGATATAAATAAAAATAGAAGTCTAGATAGTCCTGGGATTGCACAGTGTTGTATTAACTTAATGTCGTGCATATTAGAACCATGTTCTCTCTTCACATTGTTCCAGTATGCACGTGCTTCAGTTATACCACTACTGTGCAAAGGAAACATGCATATAACATCATTCTAACTCAGTAGACAGTGTCCTCTCATATTCCACACACATTGCATTCTTCCTTCCATTCTCTCTTGCTTATAATGCTTTCCCCCCCCCCATTTATCCCTGCCAGTTTGTGTTCAAACGTTTCTCTTTTCCTTCCCTTCTTTTGTTCCTTTTCTGCTCAAACTTAAATATTATTACTGGAGAAAAAAAGGCACTTTACAGATAATACAATAACAATAAGAGGGTTGCAAACACATACAAGAATTAGATAAGTTAATGAACATTTCTTTAAGTTTGATCTATGTATAATACTATGCTAAAGTAGGAATCAAATATAAACCATAAATATCTTCTATTTCAAGAATATCCTACCTTTGTGGGGATCATGAAACATGTACACAAATAACCACCCTTCAAGCCAAATCAGGATACGAGTGATAGGAGACATTCAATCATATTTCCATCATCCTCCTTTAACTAGGAGGATGGTGGAAAGATTAATGGAGGTGTCATTAGATCTGTTTAATAAAAACAAAAGACTTTAGGCTTTCAAGGAGCTAACTTTGGAAAGAACAAACTACACAAGTCCAGCTAAAGACTTTGGGTTTACTTTAGTTGTATACTAAGAATTGATTTATTATTCAACAATTTTATGAAGTCTCTAATATACACTGAAGTTTTAAGGAGAAGATACTCTGATCAAAGTTTAAGATTAATCTTTTCAGAGAGGTCTTTGTATGCTTATTTTTCATTCTGTTTCCCAATAGCACACCTATAAAACTTCTAATTACATATTTTGTATTATTGTTCATCAATATGTCTTAAGTTCCATGATGGCTATGAGTACATAATACATTTTTGTTGAGTAAATATAGTTTAAAAGATGAAATGAAAAGAAGGAAGGCAGCTACCAGGAGTTGCTCTGGGAAATTTTCGCAATGGGCCAAGGCAAAACAAAGAACATGGTCTTAACAGTAAAAACAGGAAATAGAGAAGAAAAGTGATTAAGAAATCAATAAAACGGACAATTCCAGGTGATAGTTTAGGTGAGGGATAAATAAAAGGCAATAAAATATTTGAGACATATTGTCTGGAGAAAACTAATGATGCCACCAATCAATATTAAGGAATAGAGTAAGAGATGGAGAATCAGAGAGGGTTGATGCAATTGGTTTGATATCACGTGTCTTTGGAACCACTAAAAGAAATAAATCAGGCAAATTGTCTCAAATTTGCATTATACACTAGAAAGAGAACCAGACTAGACATGAAGAATGTGCTATAGCCTCACCTATGCCACCAATCAACTGGGACATTGTAGAGACATTTCACCACTCTGAACTGTCATCCATATAGGCTGGAATGAAATTAGGTCACAGATATGTTCTTCTCTAGATACAAAAATCTAAAATTCAATCAGGGACTGGGAGCTTAAGCAAAAAAAAAAAATACATCACATAGTATATTTCATTTCTACTGTAATTCTATCACTTAGATTAAAAAAAATGAAGAGAAGAGTTCTGGGTATTAAATCTCTTCCTTAGCTGTATCTAAGGAAGACACAGCTACGTGTAGTCTATTTGATCACAGTGACAGCCTTCAATCACCTGTTTTTCTTAATCAAAAGGACACATTTTAGCCCCCATGTTATTTATATTATTAAACTAACTCTTGAGCATTTATCATGAGCTATCTTGTGTTAATCATTTTGTATAATTTAATCCTCTCAAAATACCATTTACTTTTAATAATAACCCAACAAAATGGCTACTAGTATGATCTCTATTTTGCACAATAAGAAACTGTGGCACAAGTAGGTTGAATAAGTTGTCTAAGTTCACACAGCTAGTATCTAACAAAGCTGAGATTCAAACTTAGGTCATCTTGATCTAAAACCCCATGGTTTTGATACACTGCTTCATTTACCACCTGTGAGAATTCCGTTCTTCAAACTTTCTCCTTTGGTTTCCTTGATCCCATCATATTATATTATTGTCTTCTTACTACATTTTCACAGTTCTGAGTCTTTTTCCCAGTGATATTCTTCTTATTATTATTTTCAGTGTTGTTGTTATTATTATTATTATTATTATTATTATTATTCCTGCTACTATTATGTGCCACTTCCCAATTGAATTGAGAGTAAGATTCAAAATAAAAATATTGGATCTTCACTAGTGTAGTATTGCTTACCAAAAAAAAATTTTCACAATTCTCTCCTTTGATTTCTTTCCTTTCTTTTTCCTAACCATTTATACCTCTCTTTCTCATACCTTTGACTTCTCATTTTTGTCATATTTTATCCTTTCCATTTTTCTTTACAACCTTAACTCTACTCTGCCTCAAATAGATAAGCATACCATCTAATAAAAACAATAAGCAGAATCTGCCATGGGGGCTTCTTGCTAATCCAGCTCTTGCTCTCTGTGAAACTGGTTTCCACACCCACTATACCTAGCCTTGTGTCGTAACTACTTTTCTGCTTTGGATAAAATGAAACAAACCCTTTCTGCCCTAAATTGTTCCAAAAAGATTTTTAACTGACAAGCTGAAAGTAAATAAAGAAAAAACACACAGAAACTTGTGAGGTAGATCCTAAAAAAATTTTAGTGATTTCTCTTCACTTATAGGAAATCTGTGACCAACTGTAGTTAAGGCAAAAACAAAAACAAAAACAAAAAACAACCCAGGTCATTTTTTTCTGTAGAGCTTCATTTGGGATTACCCCAACTATGACGGGCCAGCCACCACAAGTCAATCAGTACCTGAAGGGGGGAGCGGGAATTAAAGAAAGAGACACACTCACACGACTGCTGATGCTGTCGGTCTTCA
>NW_017731875.1:1087944-1101850 GCF_001890085.2 Hipposideros armiger
GGGGAGGGGTCTATTTTTTAGTGTCAAGGAATATGCTCCTGAAAAAATACATAAAATCCATGGAGAGAGGGAAATAGAACAATTTATCATAAAATATTTCTAAGACCTTTTTTTCTTTGTTAAATCTGAGCCAAATACAGGTATACAAAGGAATATACAATCCTGACTCCTGACTGCTGTCCAGCATAGAAAGGGAAATACATATGTGTGGGGAAAGTTGCCTTAAGTATCAACTTCCATTGCTATAGAATTTATCAAGTTTAAATAACATTTTCTGATGAAGAATTTCTTTTAAATCCACAAAGATTCCCAGTGTTATTATTTTTCATTGGCTAGATGAGGAAATTGAAGTCCAGAAAGTTGTGTCACTTTGTTCACCTGCACATATAATAAGTAATCAAGCTGAAAATTAAATGCAGGCTCCCCATTGCCAAATCTTATGCTTTTCTTAGACAATCTGTTATTAATAAAAATTTAGAGTGACCAAGGAAAATAATAAATGCTTCTCCAACAGAGTCATAAAATCATTCATTTAAAGCTAGAAAGTGTTCAGGGTAATTTTTTAAACTTTTTATATGTGAAATGCTATAAAAATAACATAGAATGATATGGATTTACTTACACTAGACGGCAAAGATCCAATACATCATTGTGCACCCACCTCATTCAGAATTGTAAGATTAAAAGAAATAACCCCAATTCAGAAGGAGTGAAATAAATAAGTATGGAAATGAATATACATATAATTATCTATTTATAAATAGGGAAATAGAGATGAACATAAAGATAGATATAGATATATGACACTATATAGTGTAGTTGGACAGAACTTGTCTCTGCCTTGTACCATAACTCTGAGCCTGGGTCTTTCTGATGCTTACATGTGGTTTGCTCTCAGGAATCCAGTCTACTCCAGCAACACAATGGATGATTCAGGGTCATGATTGGTGATGTAACCAATATTGCATAGTGATTTAAAAAAACTAAAAAGGCAGAAAGACCTATAATTCATCAATATAAAGTGTTTCTTTAAGAGCCATTGCATTACAAGTTGTAATTGTGTTGTTAACTTTCCTTTTTCTCATGGTGGAAGATATGAATTTAGCAAATGTACATGTGATTAAAAAAGAACACAGAGAGATAGTTCTTGGAGCTGAACAGAAAGAGATAGAGCTTAAACACTATGAAGAATCTTCACATTCATTGATTTGGACAATAAAAAATATATAAAATCTTATTCTCTACCTATTATTCTAAATCTTCACTGATAAATAACTATTCCTTATGTGGGCCCATGGATTTTGTATTGCTTTTTTTTTTTTAGCTGAGCCATCCTACTACCTGTTGGCAGCTCAGCGGCTGCTCAGCTTGGGCTGGACTCGAACCGCTGTTGCTCAGAGCTCAAACTCTTGAGCGAGCTCTTAACCAACTGAGCCACTCGGCCGGCCCTTGTATTGCATTTTAAAAATAAAGTTGTTTATACTAACAGGGCCCCGCACAAATACAATATACTTTTCTATGAACTTTTGTATCTACGAGTGGCCCTGATGAATGTCACTTTTATGGGGTTCATACTAGCCTCTAGTGAGAACCAAGAATTCCTTGGGCAGGTTAGTTCTGTACAGTAAGACTAGATACATTGGTATAATCTGCTATACACTCGAGTATTTCCCAAACTAAATACAAATGTTTAGTTATCAAATGTACTTCATTTGCTTCCATATCTGTACTTCAGACTCAGTATTCCATGTCTGTATTTAATTTTTTGATATGTGACATACAGTTATAGAAACTATTTTAATGTTCTTATCTGTTATTTCTAAAATATGCCAGTTCTGGGTCATTTTTTATTGATTGATTTTTCTCTTCATTATGGGTCATATTTTTCTACTTCTTTGCATGCACATTTTTTATTGGATGCCAGACATTGTGAATTTTACATTGTCAAGCATAAATATAATTTATATTTACTGTAAAGTATTCCTAAAACAAATATTTATATACCTGTAAATATTATTAAGTTTGTTCTGATATCACATTTAAATTACCTAGAAACACTTTCATCTTAAGGTATTATGTTTAAATTGTAAGGCATGACCAGACAGCATTTAACCTTGAGCTAATTATTAATCACTACCCACTACTGGAACCTTATTTTACTAAGTTCCCTGCCTAATGCCCTGTGAACCATGACTTACTTCAGTCTGGCTGGGAACAGGCACTTCTGGTCATGTGAGCACTGGACCTGATTCCTCTTACACTTTTATGATTGTTTCTTTGTCCTCAGTTAGTTTCTTTATATACATGCACCAGTCAGTACCCTAATAAATGTTTGAGGGAGGCTGCAATATTGTGATTCATAAGAAATATATATTTAGTCATTAGATTATTTAGTCTTTATCCATGGTTTCTGGCTCACGGTTCTCACTTTTTTATCTCACTTCTTATCACTTTTCCCTAAGTGATAAGAGCAATAGAAGCATCTTCTGTTATAATATTTTGTCTCTTGTCTTCAGCTCTTGAAATCATTTCAGAGCCATAAACACGAAATGAGTGTCTTGATGTTCATAACAAGCTCCTTCTCACTACATTTGGGTTTATGTGAATGAGGTCTTTTGGAAAGCACCTAAAGATGGGTGCTGTTTGCCAGGGAAACCAACCATAAATAGAGGGTGGGACTTTGTGTTCTACCCCCTTATTTCTGGGGAGGGGAGAGGGGCTGGAGGTTGAATCAATTACCAATGGTTAATGTCTTAACCTGTTATGCCTGTGTAATGAAGCCACCATAAAATCCCAAATAACAAGGGGTTTAGAGCACTTTCAGGTTGGGGAACCAGAACACTTCCATGTGCTACCATCCTGGGCTCCAAACTCCACAAGGACAGAAGCTCCTTTTTTTCAGGACCTCACCCTATGCATCTCTTCACCTGGCTATTGATTTATATCATTTAATATCCTTTATAATAAATCAGTAATCTAACGAGCCAGTGGATTTCCTTTCTGTTGGCTGCTCTAGCAAATTAACTAACCCAAGGAGGGGGTTGTGAAAACTTCTAATTTATAACCAGTCAGTAAGAAGTACAAGTAATAACCTTGACTTGTAATTGTTGTCTGAATTAAACCCTAGGAGAGGATCATGGGGACCTCCAATCTGTAGTCACTTGGTCAAAAGGACAGGTAACAACATGGGCTTGCAATTGGCACATTAAGTGGAGGATGGTCTTGTGGGACTAAACTCTTAACCTGTGGAATTTAATACTGTCTTCAGGTAGAATGTGTCAGGATTGAGTTAAATTGTAAGACACCAGGCTGACGTTGAAGAATCACTCCTTGGTGGTATGAGAAACTTCCCTTCTCCCCACATTGTATGTGGCGCCAGAGCCTTTGTAGGGGCTTTCTGCAAACTTCCAAGAGGCTCTCCTCGTGCAGATCTCTCTTCTCCAGTAGTCTGTCCAGTGAATAGAAATTTTGGTCTTCTTTTGTTCTTAGCCATTGTTCCTGAACACAGGAAGTTTATGGACTCTGTCAGGTTTCTGCTTACCATGGCCTGGAAACTCTTTCACAGCACTGAGTTGAGGCAATTGTATGTTTATTTGTATGATTCTCTTACGGACTATAGTTCTTTGTTGCCAGGTATTTATTGTCTTGAAAATTGTTGTTTCATACATTTTGTCTAATTATTTTGTTTCTTTTGAATTGGAAGATAAATTCAATCTCTCTTACTCCATTTTGACCAAGAGCAGAAGTCCCCATCACCATTTGTTGTTCTTCACTGATTAAGGATATGTTGAATCACATCTATATACGCTGTACCATCCTAGGCTTCTCAATAAAGTAGGAAATAAAGATTAAAATTTTGGAAGGAGAGTAAAAAGTTTTCTCTCCTATTATGTCATAGGAAAGACATACGAAAACCTTAAAAGGAAAGGAAGAAATAACGTATAAGAAAGAACTTAACAGGAAGAAAGGGGGGAGAAAAACAAATCTTTGAATGGGCCACACTAGTTCAGTTTAACATAAACAATCCTGTATTTGTCAAACAATTATAACATTATAATATTGTGAAACAATGTAATAATGGACATGCATAACAATGGCAATGAGAAAAATAGTTTTCAACCTTCAGCTTCTAATAAAGAAAGTAGAGAATTACATTTTAAAATGACTTAACTCTAAAATGCTCAAAACTAAGTCTGGATACTTAAGAATTACTTAGGAAAAATCACTTCCAAGGAAAAGCTCACTACCTATTTATTGTGAAGAGTAGAGATACAACTGGTTTCATGATTGAATGTGTAATTAATTATAAGGACTCTGGAGTATTGAAACAACTACCTCGGGAATATTTTGATAACCTCCCTCTGGCCCCTTCCATCTAAGACTCTATTTATTGCAATAAATGTCTGCAATTCCTGGCAGATACCTCTATGAAAGGTTTCTAACATCTCATAAGAAACCATCTGTTCTCTGTCCATGCCAAAGAGAGTGGGATTAAAACAGAATTTTGCTACTGAACTCACCTGCCAAATCATACTGAGGGGGGTGGTTTCATGATGAGATTACACAATACATAAAAATAAGTGTTGAATTTATTTTCTTAGAAGAACAGAAAGACGGCACCATCTTTAGAAGTTGCTTAGTGGAGGTTTTCCAGATTCAGAATGAAAGTCATGGAAGCTCGGTGTCCTTAGAAAGAAAATAAAAAGGAGAATTCGGAAAAGGTAAGAGTACTGAAGCCTAATAAGGGAGCCAAGAGGAGTACTATGGAATAGTAACTAAGGTTAACTGAAAGAACTTGACAGTTCATATGCGAGAGACCAAGGTTTTGTTTTGGACCCTGGGCAAGACTGGAGAAATTATGTATTAAAAGGATTTTTACGAGGTTGAAAACTGGACATATTTAACTGGAATAGTTATATTTCTTTTGCAGCTCCAGGAATAGCCTGTAAAATGTCTTCCTGGCTAGGATGGGTACTACAACACAGATAAATGGAAAATACAGTATAAGGATAACTGGAAATTGAGCAGGTTGATAAACAGAAGAGTCTATATTTATCTCCATCTGATTATACATCTTTCTTATTCTTTCAAATTTAATGGCATCCACTCTTCAGTTCTAAATGAGCCTCAGTGGGGAGGATAACCCCCAAATCTTTTTGTGCATCAGAGTTTAAAGGAGAGCCTGGATAAATCTTTGCTAGGGGTTAGCAACTACATGCCACAGTGGAAATCTCTAAACAAGTAATTTATTTGCTTAAGAAAAATTCGTTAGGTGCCTTCTATGTCCAAATAATGTTGTACTTCCTTTACTGTGTGATATGTGAAGGGTGCAATCCCAGTTTTAAAGGCATCTGAAGTCAAATTGGATATGGAAAACTCATTCAGCTAACAGTTGGAAGATAATATAAAATCATGTAGTAAATGACAAATTTATTAAAAAAAGAAAAACAGTATACCCTGTTGGAATTTAATGGCTGGAAGAATTTTTGTAATATGAAATAATTGTGGGAAGATTTTATAGAATGTTGGATATAGAATGGTTTTCAATGAGTTTAATTACCATCATTTGAAATAAAGCATGATCACCTTAGAGATCACATCAGAAGGTGTACAAATATTCTGATGTCGAAATGATTAAGTCATATATAGTGGGATTAGCAACCAACTTGGCTAGAGTGGAGAATGACTAGAAAAAAAAGCGTTGGTTGAAACAAAAGACATTCTCATTGAAAAAGGCTCAGCACAGGCACAAAAAGTATTTTAAAAAATGATAAGTGACAATATAAACCATATATATATTTGAGTTTTACATTGTTGGTTGCAATTGCATTGATGGTGGCATTGATGTTTGTGGTAGTAGTACTGATTGGGTCAGTATCCAAAACAGAAGGGAATAATGAGTATAAAGTAGAGAGTGAATTCTAAGATACTCTGAAAGATAGTTGAAACAAAGGGAGGAAAACTGGTTATACATGTATATGTAAATGAACCTGTAGTATATGTATTTGGGTGTATTTAAATGAGGTGCATGTTATGTTGCGGTAGGTAAGAATTTTATGTTTATAAGGAAGTCCCATGTCTTAGTAGGGTGGGATGTAGTGTGTTGAGTGACTGAGTGTAGGTAGTGTCTGTGGTATATTTGGGTGTCCTAGTCTATTGTGAACCATGACTTCCTTCTTTTATTTTTTCTTTAACATGAATGACTCTGATAATCCACATGTACAGTTAAAAAAAAGTAATATAAAGCTTAGTAGTCTAAGTCCTTAAGAAGTTGGCCTTCTTGTTAGGGGCCCTCCTTAAGAGCAATCAACTCAGTCCCTGAGCTAATTGTAGAACATTCTTTGTTAGGAATAATATGAATGAATATAGGAGGATGTAGAAGACATTCACTGACAAAAATATGTGAATGGCTGACTGAACAAACATAGGTATATACCCAAATGGATGAAAATGTATACACTGTGATTCATCTGAGATCTACTCTTCAAGGATATATTTAATTTATAAAAATATAATTTTGTTTGTTTACATTTATATGGTCTTAAAACCACATAGTACTTCTAATTTTGGCTGAAAGCAAAAAAATATTAGTCTTTTATCACAATCTTCCCTGTCTCTAATCTTTTTCCTGGGAAGGAATCCTTCATTGATTTCTGTTTAATTTTTTTTCTGGTGTTCTTATTTTTGGCCATAGTTTTAAATAATATGATTTTACAAAAGATGTTGTGCTTTGAGTTCATGCTTTTCGAGGTGAAGTCAGTTAGAATGCCTCCCTTCCTTCCCATCCCCCATACACAAATATATAAATACCCCTTTGCCTAAATGTAGTTACATTGTTATTTTGTTTCTGCTTGCAATTTTAAACAAAACACTTAAATCTATACTCAACTGATCATATATCACTTCTTCCTACCCTTCTTTGTAGGAGAAAGACAAATTCTAACACTTTTCTCCAATTATACCATTTTAAAGATATTTATTAAAATTTTATTTATTATTTCCTAATATAAATTTATGTTTTGAAATAGAGATATTTCCAACTGTATCAAGAAATTGTTGGTTAACGTTTGATACTCTTCTAGCACCAGCTAGGAATTAATGACAATATCCATTTTGATGATTTTATCACTCTTTCTTTTTTTGGAAAATTAACATGTTATTTAAAAAAAAAACATCAAACAAGCTAGAAATTAACTATAAAAATAAATGGTATCAAATGATATTTTTAATGAGTTGGGCTTTATGTGAGTTATTGAAATAGCCCACGCTTTATTTCTGCAGGTATAAATAACAAGAAAAATGCCCAGATTTCCAGATGCCCAAATATTTATAGGTATGATGTTGATGTGGAGAGTGCAGGAGCATCTTTCAGAGTTTCAGCTAAGAAAACTGTAAATAAAATTAAATGCAAACATAATTAAATAAATTAAGAAATAAAAAAGAGTTCTGAGAATCAAATTTTTCTATGCCTTGGGATAAGCAAAATAATGTCCTTAATTTCCATTGTCACTTGATCAATGATTAGCATGTTCTAGGCCAAAGGCACTCTAGTAGTTCTAACATTTTAATAGCACTTATCCATTGCCCTAACTTCAGGTAGTTATGTAGATAGTTTGGAAAAATTCATAAAGATGCCTAGGATTAGTACTGTCTAGAGGAGTTACATGCATTATGTTCTCCTATCTAAAAATCTATATTTTTCTTTCAATAGGAACATTTAGAAGCTGAGCTGGGCTGAATCTCAAGAAATATCTTTATGGGGTTTATAAATAGTAGCTGGTTCCAGCCATCCACTCTTCTTCTAACAGGCATTCCTGGACTGGAGGATATACAAATATGGATCTCTATCCCACTGTGTGTCATGTACATAATTGCCCTTCTAGGGAACTGTAGCATCCTCTTTGTTATCAAAACCAACTCCAGTCTTCATGAGCCTCAGTACATATTTCTGTCTATGCTGGCAGCCACAGATGTGGGTCTGTCTTTATCAACTCTACCTACAGTACTCAATGTCTTCCTCCTGAATCACAGAGAGATTGAGTTCCACTCTTGCCTAACACAGATGTTCTTCATCCATACCTTCTCCTCCATGGAGTCAGCCATCCTGCTGGCCATGGCCTTTGATCGATTTGTAGCTATTCGCAACCCGCTGCACTACACTGTGGTCTTAATCCCTTCTCGGATTATTGGGATGGGGCTTGCAGCCGTGGTTAGGGGTGTGGTATTGATGGCACCCTTGCCAATCTTGCTCAAACGATTGTCCTTTTGCAAGAATGTTATTCTATCTCATTGTTACTGCTACCACCCTGATGTGATGAAGCTGGCCTGTGGCCCTGTCAGAGTCAACATCATCTATGGGTTGTCTCTTGTCCTCTGCTCCTTTGGAGTTGACTCTATGTTCATTGTTATTTCATATGCCCTGATTTTGAAAACAGTCCTGGGTATTGCTTCAAAAGATGGTCAGGTCAAGGCACTTAATACTTGTGTTTCCCACATTTTCACTGTCTGTATCTTTTATGTGCCACTCATTGTGCTGGCTCTAATTCATAGGTTTGGTACATTCACATCTCCTCTTCTCCATGTCACCATGGCCAATCTCTTCTTATTCTTAACTCCTGTCCTTAACCCCTTGGTTTATAGCTTAAAAACTAAACAGATAAAGTCTGCAGTATACAAACTATTCAAGGGCAGGAGAAACTAGCTCAAGTAGTCAAGTGTGGCCTTAGTGAAAAAGACACCCTAACTCTCTCTTCCCCTTTTGTATATCTGCTTCCCCCTGGAAACTATGCCACCATTTCACAGTATGGTTTTGTGAGAATTAAGGTATTTTCTTCTTGTCTGCCAAGGAGATGATGGTATTTTGGTTATTGTCTTCATCCAATTCATCATTCACAGAGATGCATGAGGAAGCTTACTGAAATAATGTTTATGTCTCTCCTCTATTTAAATATTTAAGTTTAAATAGTTGTGTTTTACAGTTAACTATATGATGAAGTTATTAACATGTTTTAGAAAGCTTTCTATTTATTTATTTTTTAATTAAATTTATTGGGGATGACAATGGTTAGTAAAATTACATAGGTTTCAAGTGTATGATTCTATAATACATCATCTATATATTACAGTCTGTGCTTATCACCTAGAGTCCAACCTCAGCTCACAATACACAGTGACACTTCTCAAACTAGATGATTCAACATATTTTTACACATATATACAAGCCTTCATATGAGTCCAATCTTTTACCAACTGTTTGGTAATGGTTAATTTTATGTATGTCAATTTTACTTCAATCAAAAGAAAGAAAAAAAGAGAATGTTCCCTAGACCAAATCAGATTGATATGTTAATGTCCAATGAGAATCAAGATCAATGTCCTAAAAGTATTTTATTTGAAAAAAATGGGAAAAACATAATTCTAGAAATAAAACGATAATGTGGAATGTGGCTCACTTTGTCTAGACAAGAAGATAATTCTGAGAGGCAGAGATTTCTCGGTGGTTACCATGTGTCACCACGTATCTGAATCTTCTTTCTGTTAAAGTATAAGGCTAGCTTAGCAACCATTAATTAATTATTGATAAATGATTATATTACATTAATTATGATTAAGTAATAATTGATAAATTATCAATAATTTAATATTTTTATCTTGGGAAAAGTCACACTCAAGTTTCCTTCCTGTCATAAATTCTCGAGTTGTTCTGTGTTCCAGAGTTTGGAGGTTCTTTCCTTCTGTTCATGCAATGTGATTTCCCTGATACATTGCACAGATAGCATATGTACCTGCATCTAGCTAAGGTGATATGTCAGCCTTTGCTACTAAAGGATTAAATTGTCCCTTTGTCTGATGAAACTTATAGCAGTGTAAGACATGTATGTAGTAATAGCTGGCAAAGTGAGGTTCTAAGTGCCTCCCTCCCAGGACACCAAATCTATACTTTCTTAGCACAGCGAGGCCAGATCATCTCCAATTGATGGCCAGGTAATACACTTTGGAAATACATTTGGGAACACACTTCTCCACTTGATGGCCAGGAAATACAGAGACTAGTCTCACGGTTTGAAGAGGGAGTACCAATTTCCCACTGGATGCCCAGGTAGATACTCTGTAGAGGCAGTGGTTCTCAACCTTTCTAATGCTGCAACCCCTTAATACAGTTCGTCATGTTGTGGTGACCCCCAACCATAAAATTATTTTTGTTGCTACTCTATAACTGTCATTTTGCTACTGTCATGAATCATAATGTAAATATATTTTTGTTTTCTGATGGTCTTAGGCAACCCCTGTGAAAGGGTCCTTTGACCCCCAAAGGGGTCGCGACCCACAGGTTGAGAACCGCTGCTCTAAGGAAATACAGACCTGCTTCGGGAGAGGGAGATAATGGACACAGGAAAAGAAACAGCTGTGTATTCTAATCTTCCTGGAAATTTGAGATTCCATTACAGTTTTAAATAGTACATCAAGAAATATATTTCTAAAGCTTCTTACACCTTCACATTATGTTTATGTTTCTTATCTCTAGAATTCACACCACTTAACCCATTTCAATCCAAATTGTCCTACAAATATTTTCTATATGAGAATCCTTCATATATATATGTAGCTATAGGGCTCAAATGTGATTGATTAACAATAAGATATTAATATTATTATACAGACATTTAGTATCTTTGGGGAAGTTGAGGTATTGTAGAGGGAAATATTCCAAATAAAAGACAAGAGTTTTGTTTTCATGTTTTTTATTTAGATCTGTTGATGTTTGATGATTCTTTTTTTGAAACCATTCCAAGTTAAGCCTCACTTAACATAAAAATTCAGTGACATACTAAAGCAAAAATATAATAAAGCATGTTTACCTAAAATTGAACATCTATGTAATGTATACTTGATTTCCTCAGTTATATTAAATTGGATTTTACATTTAGTTAAAGATATAGCTATGGATTACTAAAATCAAGATTCCATAACATGTCTTCCATGTATCCAGATGACACAGTGACCCAGGCTTTCTGTGCCTCAATGTCCCCATCAGTGAAAAGGAGTTCATAATGGTATCTACTTTCTAAGGATGCTGTAAGAAGAAATGTGATAATTTATGTAATGTGTTTACAACAATATCTGAAATAGTAAATGCTCAATAAATATTAACCATTGTATTACAATGGCGAATACAATCCAAAAACATGATAAAATACAAGGGCTAAGGCAGGATTTAAAGATAAATATAAAATAATACAGTCTTTTGTCACTCAGATAATGATATCAAAGGTGACCAGAGAATAATGTAGTTGTTCCCCAGTTCAAAGACATATTTAGAGTTCCGTTTTTAAGTTTTCTACAAAACATGTGTAGTTGCAAATGTGCAAAAGGATTCAGACTAGATTTACCCATTTTGTAATTATGTATATCATATATCATATTATCAGTTCAATAATATCATTGAAGATCAAATTCTTTATGTATAGTAATGATGCCTCCAAATTAATTCCCACAGAGTAGAGTCACACAATATTATTCCATCTATTTTTAATCAAGTAATGTGGAAATTAATTCATGAATCATTAATTTATTGATACAATAGTCATGTATAACCCTTCTCATTTTTTCACCTTTTGTCCTTTGTTCCTCACACTTTCCTTTGTTCCTCCTTATTTTGCATCTTTGCAAAACTATTTTTGGCGTTCACTATATACCACTCTGATTAGGGGACAGAGGAATCAGACAAAAATGCCATCATTTAGAGAGTGACTATCTAGTGAGTGAAATAAGACAGGAATAAATTTGCCATATTTTAGCATAGAATTAAATAAGTGGTCCAGTCTACCTCATAACAGAGAATATGCCAATAAGTTGCCTCATTATTTAATTTATAAGTAACGCCATGTAAACCAAAATACCAGAATAGGTCATAGTTTCAGTGGAAGGATCTCAAGAACCCACACCTAGGGACTCAATACTGTTCTGTCTCTGTCTTTCTGAAGCTATGTCTCATATCTGCTTTATTTTGTTTTGTACTTATATTCTCTTAATTTATACTGCCATTAGCTTTCACTTAACTAAGGAAGATGATGAAAATAAATGGTTTTGGTGTCATTCTAGTGTTTCAAGTAGACTCATGTCTTGTTAGGGAGAACACTTCATAGTCAGTGTAGAGGCCTGACCGCCGCACTGTATTTCTGAAGCTGATGTTGAATAATAATGTATGTCAACTATAATTATATATACATATAGTGTTCCAAATAGAAAGAGGAGTCTTTCACACTAGCTTAAGCATAAAACATAAAGAGAGGGAGATTTTAGTTTTTCCCTTCAGTTTTTAATCTCAGCAGCTGAAAGATCAGGGGAGGGATTTATTAGAATATAGATTTATTTGTCTGTCATTTTAAATCTATGGGTTTTGCTAGCCTAAAAAATCATGTCCATATTTTTATATGAAACTAAATTACATAAAAAGTCCCTTGACATACAGTTATGTGTATGTGTTTGTGTAGAGTGAGTGGTGTGAGTATGGGGAAGATGTGGAATGATGATAGAAAATCATATATAGATTATTATTTCAGAAGTCTAAGGCAATTTCTATATACATTCAATAGGGTTTCATATTTGAAACATATAATATGAATTGAACAATAGCAGTGTTCAAACAGATGCCTGTGACACAGTTAACTTTTGAGAATCCCAAAATACATTATAAAAGATATGAATAAACCCAAGTTATAGATATTACATTAAAAAATAACTTTAAAATGAGTAGAGATGCCACCAAGAATTAATGAGTGATTTTATACTCCCCTGATACAAAACAGTATCCAGTACTTGGGTCATTTATGGAGCACTCCTAGGAAGAAATGAAAGGTAGACTTTAAATCAAGAAGAGAAAGGGACTTCCCAGGAGATTACTATCCTCAGGAGATAGCTGCTTGAATAATATAGAAACGCAAACTAGGTCACAGAGATTCTTGGTTTTGGACATGAAAGAGAAAGCTGCCCTTTTAGGACATAAGCAAACCCTCTGCCTTGAGATGCCAGGTAAGAGAGAAAATGTTTACTTGAATTTGGAAAAAGGACTAAAATCAGAGACTTTGGATAAATTAGTGAGTAGAGAAACTCTAGCCTATAATACAAGGAATCACAGGGGTCTAGAGATGTTTCTGTGAAAATCTCTCTAATTTGTTTCCCTCAAGAACCTGAGATATTTGGACAATGGTATTGAACCAAATAAAAGGAAGTAGGTTTCATGTATTCCTGAACTAGAGCAGCACAAAACTACCCATCTGTTAACACTGACCGTGAGGACCAGCCTCACTCTTGAACATGAGACCAAAGGGTATAGATTCTGAAAATACTTAAAAATTTATGGATAAGGAAAAGCATTGAAAAGAAACCTGACCCTTAATATTGGAAGGCACAATGATTTGACTAAGCAAATGTGCTCTTATCCAACAAAGACTGAGTTTCCTAGACCCCCCCCCTTCCACTTGCTCCATTTTTCACAACAAAATTCAAGATTAGAAAAATGGTAAAAAGCTTTGAAGTTAATTCCAATATTTTTAATTTTTTAAAGATAATGTATAGAATTCTAGTTAATCCATTTTAATGGTTTCTAGAAATCTCATCCAAATAGATTCAGACCGAGATGCTGAAAAATTGACTAATCTGCCAAATGAAAGCAGGAACAAGTGAATAGGATCCTTGTTTCTTGTTCTATATCCTTATGCTTTATCCTTATTCTTATACTTCTAAATCCTCAGACGCAGATTTTGAAAAATTAACTAGCCTTGTCCAGGGCTAGGCAGTAAAACTCCAGAGAAAAGATTTTTTCTTTGCTAGTATTACTATTTTCTCTAAAAATGTTATTTTGGGGCCAGCCGAGTGGCGCGATGGTTAAGAACTGGCTTGGGAC
>NW_017731875.1:1107180-1108166 GCF_001890085.2 Hipposideros armiger
GAACAACATCATGACTGACATCAGGGCCTGAGGCCATAATCAACTGCTCCCTGCCTCAGATTAGTAGAACTCCCAGCTCCAACTGCCATAGTAACCATGATTAATGAATTTTCCCTTATATAACCCAGCCATTAGAGGCAATCAGAGGGCCAGGTTTTTGAGAGCACAAGCTCACCTGTGTCTTGACTTGGCCCCAATTCCCTAAATGAAACTGCACTTTCTTTGCTGCAATCTCCTGCCCTTACCTTATTTGGCGTGAATGTGCGCAAGCAAGCGGACCCGTTTAGTCTAAGATAACAGCTCCATCAGTATTCATCCTTTTTTGTTTTTTGTACTTTACAACACTAAACTTACCTTTGGAATCAGTTTAAATACCTTTATATTTTCTACACTTACACCTGTACTTCTCAGTTCTAATTAAGAATATCACTAGATTTTTATATTGTAGTGACTACAAAATAATGGTCTTTAATTCATTTGGTCTTTCAGTGCCTAAATGCTTATTCTTGAAATCCTGGGTGGCTTTTCTCATAATCCAGAGCTGCAATTTCACATGTTCACAATCTTCTTCCCAAGATCAGAAATGGGGCCATGAGCCAAAAAATGTGAAGCTGGAAAAGGCGTGACAATAGATTCCTCCCCATCGCTTCCAGAAAGAACCTGCCCTGCAGAAAACCTTGATATTATCCCTATAAGACTCATTTTGGGCATTTAATCCCCAGAACTATAAAATAACAATATTGTATTGTTTTAAGCCACTGAGTTTGTGGTAACCTGTTATAGCAACAATAGGAAATCAATACACCCCCCTCACCAAGCATAAATTTACTATTCTTCTGTAACAAGAAATAATTTTCTCCAGTCACTACTTCTCCACTAGCTGCTATACAACAGTTAAAAATTATTTTAAATTCTCCCTTCATAAACTCTTACTAACCATATGGCAATCACTAAGTACTTAATCAATTTTTCCCTTTAGCTCATAA
>NW_017731875.1:1110836-1126673 GCF_001890085.2 Hipposideros armiger
TTATAATTTAAGAAAAAAAACTGGATTTGGAGAAGAGGGGTTGGAAGATATAAAGAATTGTATATCCTGGAAATATAAATATGATGCAAGATGTTCCTGGGGCCAGAATAACTATGATCTATGTGATGACTTCTATCTCTAAAGAGCTAAGAAGGCCTTAGGCTGGGGATAAAAGAGAAAGCCTGAAGCAGAACTCGCTACATGTTCTAAGTTTATATCATATATCATATGGCAAATTGGTAAAGGATGAGTAATAGATAGCTCTGTCTGGCACATGCCCATTTGATGCTTCTCTGAAAGCCAATACCACAGAGATTGCATGTGAGCCTCCAGGGAGAACCAGAACTAATGTTTTATAAACCTGCTCACTGGGCACTATGCTCAAGTAAGGGAGCTTCCCGAGGCTCGAGCTGCACCACCATCCACAGAACTTGCATTCCTGCCCTGGGGTCTGGTGAGTGATAGAAATACCTCAGGCTAGGTTAACTCAAATCATGTGGTATGTGTACTTGAGATGGAAGCCAAAAGAAGTCGTAGGCTATCCTAGATATGGTTTCAAACTCTGTATGGGGACGTCTGAGGCAGGAAGGACATTTATTGGAGGTGTGCAGTATCTCTAATGCTCTTACGTGATACATTCTAGAGTTTTGGAAAACATTCCCTGGGCCCTTCCTTTCTTATCCAATAATAACTCAAATCTTGCCCTTAGAGTTTAAGATAACTGCAGGTCAAACTACATTTATGTGTAACACATATTAGTGTTTTTTTAGAATGTTATACATTTTTTTAAAAAGTCAACTGAGACATGGGGTTTCATATTCCTTTTAGGGATGTTGCAGAGTCCACTTAGCAGGAGTCTGACAAGGTGACTTTGAAAAATATGAAAATTTTGTCTATTATGTTTTCCTGGCAAAGCTCAAATGAAAACGACAGCATTTTTGCTGCTCACTTTGTGACTGAAAACATCTTGTTAAAGTTTGATGTGGAAAGACTAATTCCCCCAACAGCTCACACTCAGCACTGCACAGCATGAGGAGAAATAGTCAGGGAAATAAATACATGCTTCTAACCTCTGCTTGATTATATCTGCTCAGCCCGTAAACACTTAGCACCATGACGGGGCTTCCTGGGAATAACTGTTTACTCATCACTGATCACCACAGCTATCTCAGGTGAAATTGCTGCTCTTTGGATAACCATGCTTTATCAGAATTTGGCTTTATATATGCCATTACCTCTCTGAAAAGTCCAGAAGTGTTGTGACCTCATAATAGTCATTGAGTTATACTGAAAGAATTAGTTCATACCATTCCCAAAATGCAGTGCCCATTACTGCTTTTCCTTCCTTGCTTTCCTTTCTCATGTAAATCCTCACATCCCTAGTATGATTCTTTCCACCCAGCCTCATGTTTTGTGGGGATTCATTCTCCTTGAGAAGATGGAAGTTGTGACTGGGTCCTTATATAGCTCAAGACCTACCTCTGAACAGACTCAGGTACATGGGTTGAATCTGTACCCTATGTCTAAGCTTAAGAGTCTAAGAGTAGCAGGTTCTCTTTTCTGACAGCTTTAGAATGTGGAATCAAAACAAACACTTCCAGGTACCCGTCCCAGGCTATTCCCAATTGTGAATTGATCTACAGCTTGTCACATATCACCTTAGGTATGTCTTTAGAACATAAAATTATCTTCTTTCCTACTCTTGTCATGCTTCAGGAATGAATTTGCTATATACCAGCTTGTTAAATAGTCTCCTAAAAATATTCATGCGGAATTGCATATGTATTATTTTTATTAATAATGATAAGCTTTCTACATTTATGAAAATTTAAGTCTATTATACTTTGGGGGGCATGTTTTTCCTTTTTTTGAAAACACACTGTGTTTTAACAGCCTATAAGTAAAACCGGTCAGAGACAGTTTGATGGATACAAAGTCTGTTCATTGGCTACCTCTCCATCTGTAACCAAAATTCAGAGAGACATACTATTAGAACAACATAGATGGGTCCCAGTATGCACCCACCCTCACCTCTTTGCATGTATACCCACAGAAAAGCCCAGTTCTTGTCTTATTACAGATTTTTTTCTCAAATATGGTAGGCTTACCTGTGCTTTTTGCTTTTCCTACAGGTTGTTATTATTATTATTATTATTATTATTATTATTATTATTCCATGAATTGTCCTAAAATTACTGCCAATATTTTACTGTTCAATTATGATGGTTGTTTTAATTCTGACACCATTTCTCACCCTTCATAGAATTTCTTCTCTGGGTTTTCCTTAGACTAACATTAACATGTGGAATGGAAACTATAGGTATTTTTCATGAATTTACAGGATAGCATTACAATTAGCTTGTGAAAGGGAATTAGAATATAATGAAGGCTATTCTACTGGTCAAAGCTGCCACATAAATGATGGGCCAAGAAGATATTGAGGTCTCCATGGTTAAGAGAATTTCCCTAAGGTGTTGAGAGAGAAAATCCCCATTCAGTTGGACTTTAGATAGGTGAGCAAACTTTCCTTTGAATTCTATGCCCTCAGATTTTACACTTTATTCTTTTATTTAATAATGTTCTTGAAGATACGTAGGATCATTTTTTAAAAGGTGAGTCTTAGAGAGCAGGATGTGGATTCACAGTTGGGACTTTTTATCTTTCCCATGGTCAAGGCCCTCATGAACTCGTATATGGATGTGTTCTATGTTGATCAGTGGGTTACTAGAGTTTCAAATATATTGTTGTTGTTTTTTTGTTATATATTGCTCTATATTGTGTGTCATTAATATTCCTACATTCAAACTGTCTATCTTATTACCCAGAGCCACTCCATGTTTACTTTTCAGATAGAGTTTTACAAAATGAAAACTCCCTGCTTCAAACCCTTCAATTATTTCCCATTATCTCCAAAGTCAAGTTCTTAATACAAGACTCTCCCCGATCTGTCCATTGCAGATTCTACTTTCATGTCTTCCCATTCACAGTTATGTCCCACCAATCAACCCTCCGTTTTTTCCCTAGCTTGAAGGTACTTCTTGCAGTTCTTTAGTTTGTGTTTTCCAGTTCCATAGTTTTTACTTTCCTTTCCCTTTTCTGAATTGTTCCCCTCCCATTTTTCATATGACTAGCTCCTACTTGTCTAGAACTCAACCAAATACCACATCCTCTGGAACATATCCCCCCAGTTCCTTCTCAATGGGTTGGGTGCTTCTCTGATCTGCCAAGGCACGTTATGGCTTATCACACTGTAGCGACTGCTCATTGATGTGTCTGTTTCCACCACCAGATTACGAGTCCTTTAAATATCCTTAAAGGGTTGCATACTATTCATTGTAGTATTTCTAGCATAGCAGTGTCTTTCACATAACAAACCCTCAATATAAGTGTGTTCATTGAATCATGACAGGATTTCATAAAATATTAACATTACTTACACTGAGTACATAGCAGGAGCTCAGTAAATGTGTGCTGTCATTGAAAAGATATTATGTTTCCAACTACAAATATTACCTAGTTTTCAGTTTCTTCCTCTAACATATCTGGATCAGCAATCCAAACATTTTTTAGAGAGTACCCTATAACAAAGATTGAGAAAAGATTCAAATGCAGAAAACATTCATAGCAAGCCCAAACCCTTCCTGGTGTCTTCTTGCATAGATATTCTTTTTAATCTCCTGAATCTCTTTCAAGCAAAAGATACACCTATTAATATCTGGAGTTCAGAGTCAGTATTAACATTCTTATACTTTGTTTTCTAAATCCCAAGCAGCCATTAAATACAATTACCCTTACTTAGGTTTCTTTAGAATCCTATTATGTTGGTACTAAAACTAACCTAGCTGTGCACATGGATGCTGTGCTCTCAACATAGAATTTCACTTTGCATTTTTCAAACCTTAAAACATCTTCAAATGAGGAAGGGATTTTCTCCATCTGAATGGCCCAAATATGCTTAGGATGACTAAAGCTGACCACCAAGAAGAGAGGTGGCATTTTCCCCTAGGGATAGTATTGTATCCCTAGGGAGAGGATGCCACACTGTGAGAAGAGGAGAAGAGGAAGGGCAATACTACTATGCAGGCACAGGCCATGAGTGTCATGTGGGATGAGATGATAGGAAAATGCTGTGAAAGAATAACTTTCTGCTTTCTTTATAATTTTTTCAGGCAAGTCCTTCCCAGACTTATGGCGATTCCTAGCAACAATAATGGCAGCAGTTTCCTCTTCATACTGATGGACCTCCCAGGACTGGAGGCTGCTCATTGCTGGACAGCTATTCCTATCTGCTCTATCTATGTTCTCTCTTTGCTGGGCAACATCATCGTAATGCACATTATCAAGTCTGTGCCCAGCCTTCACACACCCATGTACCTCTTCCTTTCCATGCTTTCAATGGCTGACCTTGGCCTCTCAGCTTCTACACTGCCTTCAATGGCAGCGGTCTTTCTCCTTGGCCAGAGGAAAGTGGGAGCTGCAACTTGCTTTGTGCAACTTTTCTTCATCCACACTTTCTCAGTCATTGAATCAGCTGTGCTGTTGGCCATGGCTTTTGACCGCTGTGTGGCTATCCGGGAGCCCTTACGCTATGCCACCATTCTCACAACCAAATGCATTGGTGCCATTGGGCTGGCCATTGTGACCCGTAGTGTTGTCCTTCATCTGCCCTTGCCTATACTTCTTGGAAGACTACAATTCCAGCCTATGAATGCTCTGTCTCACTCTTATTGTGTTCACCCTGATGTTCTAAGGTTGGCTAGTTCTAGCACTCTTGTGAACAGTGGCTTTGGGCTCTTTGTCATGCTTTTCACATTGGGGATGGATGCTGTTCTCATTCTCCTTTCCTATGTGCTGATACTGAAGACAGTATTAAGCATTGCTTCCAATGCTGAGCGGCTCAAAGCCTTCAACACCTGCATTTCACACATCTGTGCTGTACTACTATTTTATACCCCACTAGTCAGCCTGTCCATGATCCACCGCTTTGGGAAAAAAAAACTACCAGCTCAGGTATACATGCTTCTCTCTTATCTGCACTTTCTTGTTCCCCCAATGCTCAACCCAATTGTCTACAGTGTCAAAACCAAAGAGATTCGGGTACGCATTCTGAAGATGCTCCACCCCAAAATGCTCTGAGCCACAGGGATAAAATATCCAGCCTATTGGAAGGAGAACTGACTGTGGGTGGTGAACACACAATGTGATATGTAGATGATGTATTACAGACTTGTACACTTGAAACCTATGTAATTTTACTATCCATTGTCACCCCAACAAATTTAATTTAAAATAAGTCAGCCTACTGACTAAAGACATCCCAGAGAGGAAGTACAGTATACCTTTCATCTGATCTATCAATCAATTAATTATTCAAAAACACTGACTGAATACATTATGATGTTTCCCCAGCCATCAGAAAAAGTCTCTGTTCAATAGGAAAAAACATGTTTCTCGTTCTACAAAGGTCAATACCAGCCTGAAAAGCCTCTGGTTATTATAGGGGAAACTGACAGCCTCTTGAGAGAATATCGTTTCCATGTAAAACTAAACAGATTAGAAGAGTAGGGTTCAATGACATTTAAGATCTTCTTCAACTAAAAACCTAGAATTCTATAAAATTAAGCTCAAAAATGCCCCACTCGATTCTACTTTCTGAAAATTTGGCAAGTATGTGAAATCAAAATGTTTTTTTCAGATTTGTATATTAACATTATCCCTTTGAATGAAGTTAAAACACTGCTCCTCACTTTCTCATAGATACTCATATGTAGGATATTCTGTGCCCTCATAAACACCATTGAGATATGATAATTTTTCAATGATAAATGCCACATACAATTCAATTTTCCCATCATATTTTAGACAATCTTTTGAAAAATCAAGTTTGATATCGTCCTATTCATTTTTATGTACCCCTATGCTCACTGCAGCATTATTCACAGTGGCCAAGACTAAAAAACAACTGAATTGTCCTTCGATAAATGATTAGATAAAAATGATGTGGTACATATATAAAATGGAATATTACTCAGAATAAGAAAAGATGAAATACTGCCCTTTGCGACAACGTGGATGGATCTTGAGATTATCATACTAAGCAAAATAAGTCAGACAGAAAAAGTTGAAAAACATGATTTCACTCATATGTGAGATATAAAACTGAAAGCAACAAACAGACAAGACAAACAAACAAAAACTCATAGACACAGACAACAGTTTAATGGTTACCAGAAGGTAAAGGGGCAGGGGTGTGGTAAAAGAGCATAAAGAGAGTCAAATATATGGTGAGAGAAGAAGGACTGACTCTGGGTGGTGAACACACAATGTGATGTATAGATGATGTATTATAGAATTGTACACTTGAAACCTACATATAATTTTATTAACAGATGTCATCCCAATAAATTGAATTTGAAAAATCTAAGCAAAATAGACATCCTGGAAGTCCATTTTTATGAGAGTTAGTCAATTAAGATTTCATGAACAAATGAAAGCTAGGGAAATTGATTTGCTCACTTTGGCATGGTCTTTTTCTTTCTGAACTAAATCTTCAGCTAGCTTCTCTGATAGAACTGTTCTGCTATAAACATACCCAGTAATAGATTAAGTCTTTCAGTTAAGCGGTAATGCTTTGTATCAGATTGTATAATGAAATTATTTACAATGTTGTGATGGAAAGGAAAAAGAAAATATTACCAATATTTGATTTCTTCCCTTTACATCTATGCTGGGCCACCTCCTTCTTAAAGTATATATAAAAAAAAAGAATATTGCTTCCTTAGTGTGAAAAATTTAAGTTGTTAAGGAAAGTAGGCTGTGAACATATAATTCTCCAGTAAATCACAGGTGCTTTGATGGAAGACAGCACAGCCTAGAGGGAGAACACAAAGGCTGGGTCCATTTAATCAGTGAAATTTCAAGGACACTTCTTGAAGTGATGAGTTTTACGGGGAGACTAGAAAGATGAAATATTTAAGCATGGGAAATAAAACCTTTCTTAATGTTGGTTGACAAATTGCTCCCCTTACATGAAGGGCAAGGGGAGATGGAAGAAAGAGGCAACCATTTAGAGTAGTAAGTGACAGGTTTAAAAAGACAAGGCATGTCTTTGGCAGCTATAAGATAAATAGATCTCAGCACTTGCCCACCAGAATCTTAAAAGTTTATATACAGATCTTAACTGGGTCAATCACATATACCATCCAGATGGTCTCAACATCACATTGCTCTCTCAAGGCTGCATCCTTTAAAACCAGCTCCCATGGGAGTAGAAACAGTGGGACATACCTGGTGAGAGCAGAGAAATTCTACGGTTAGGCTTTTTGATGTCCTCCGGGTTTCAGATGTCAAGATAACACATGATACAGAAACTTAACTTCAGACCTTACACCACATGCTCCTGCTCCTGTGGTGTGGACTTTCAGGGTTTCAAATCAATGTCCACACTATTCAAAGAGATCTTTCCATTCTCCTTTGTTGGAAGCCCAATGTGTCCCAGGACTGTATGAATTCTAAAATCTCTATTCAACTTATAGCCCAGTCTTTTCCTTCAGAGCTGTTCTCTGCTAAGCTTTCTGGAGTCTTGCCCAGTGAATTTGCAGCTTAGTATCTGGTGAAAAACTCAGATGGTCCCCTAAGCAGATTTCTAGGACTCCTTTCTCTACGCCATCTTCTTATCCATAGGCGTCCCCACATTTTGATCCATCATAGCCTATCTGAAATCAGTTCTCTATTCCTTCCCTCCAGTAAGGAAAGAGAAGCTTTCAATTTGCAGTCAACTTCCCTGCCTGAGTTTGTCAAGTGCTACTAGGCAGAAAGCTTGGATGGATATGGATTTCCCCTCTTGTTTTCTTTATCACAAGGAATCACAGTTCTGCACTGTTTTTCAATGTCTGATATAGTTTATACATCCTGCCCAGAGTTAGAGTTGTTTATTTGTTGGAATATGTTCTATATCCATTACTACTCCATGACATATTACAGTGAGGTAGGGGGGGCCTTTCTAACTTTTCACATTCATCCTCAGGGTTTTGACACATGAGAGCCCACCCAGTTTTATGTTTTGTTTTGCATTTATATTGTGAAACAAGAAATTATACAAAACATTAGTTTTGTTGGACATTTGCTTCCTGCCTTGGTTTTCAATGCTGTGGCTAAATCTGTGATTTTCTATTTAACTACAGAGATGTATCCTCAAAGTTGGAAAGTCCTTAATTTTAATAAACTTTTGTTATTTCTGTTACAATGACAAAAAGTTCATTGCTGCACTTGTATGAATATAATAACAAAAATATTAAGTGTTTAACATGGGACTTTTTAGGAATGATAGTGACTTGCATATTTGCTCACAATATTATTATGAAATAACAATATTAAAATAATAGGTAATTATTTGAGTATTGACAAGCATTNAAATGTGCAATTCAACAAACTTTTGTAAAATGAATATCCATATAATTATCACCTAAGTAAAAAAAAGTATAAATTATCAATACTCAGATTTCCTCTGCAGCCTCATCATTGCCACCATGTTAAACCAGTATTCTGACTTTTATAGTGTTCATTTCATTGTTTTTGTCTATATTGTGACTATTTAGATATGCATCCCAAAACAACACAGTTTACTTATAATTAGACTGAACTAAAAATCATTTCCTCTTCAACTCCATTACAATCAAATTTGTCTCTACTATTCCATTTAAATTGCTTAGGAAAAGGCCACCCATGAACTCTACATTACCAAATCAAATAACCCATATCAAATCCTGTCCCCTCATCAATAAATGACCCTGTTGACTGCTCATTTGCTATTAAATATCTGTACTTTGTTGTCTCTTCAAACACCTCTCTATTCTGGTTAATATCAGACCTCTCTGGCTAATTTTACTCATTGCATTTTCTGGCTTTACTTCCTATGCCAATGCCCTGAATAGGAATGTTGACCACACCCATTGCGTGAAATCTCAAACTCAACCTGTCTTCTGAACTCCAGACAGGTTCACACCTCACTCCTGGATAATTCCCTTTGTATGCCAAATAAAAACCTTAAACTCAACATGTCCAAAATAGAACTTAGACTAGACTAACAGGATGTCCCCTGTACCATTCCCAACTGCTACTTCCACTGCTTTCACTTTTGTATTCTCTATTCAGGTGAATGGCATCTCCATTCACTTTCTCATTCCAGCCAAAAATATGAACTATGACAGGGATGCACCTTACTTTCCCTCACTCATAATTACAATTGTTCACTATATTGTAAATTTTTACTTTATTAATACTTTCTCAACAGCCCTCACTTTTACATTTCCACTGCTTCTGCCTCAATTTAGACCTTAATAATTAAATAAATTATTTTACCCTTCTTCTTGTTGTCTTCCCTCCCTTCAATCTCAAAGAACTCCAAACAGAACTGAAAGCAGCTTTAAAAATCTCAGCATAATTATGTTGCATACTTGTTTAAGCCTTTCCACTGCTCCTCTTCATTTATAGGTTAGTTTTTGCTTCCAACAATCACCATTATTCTTTGATGATTTTCTAGCTCAAAATGTTTATTTCTGATTATATATTCATTCCATGCTCTGAAATGAATAACACTTCCTATTTAACCAATTGCTATACTTCTAGCAAGTTATTCCAATCATTCCAGCTATATACTCTTCCTTAAATATTTTCCTTATTACTTAAGAGTCCATAAGAGTCCACATTTTATTTTGAATTGATAATTCCACTCTCTTTTGTTATTTTCTGTCACTTAGGGTTAGGCTTTTTTTTTTTTGAGGTGACATTAGAAGCTAGTCATATTTCACATATGCTGAATGAAAACATTTCAAACATATGTCCAGTGAGATCATGACATACTTCTGAAAATGTACTGAAGAACCCCACAAGAAAAGAGTTAATACAACANGAAGCCGGCGACTGATCCACCTCGCCTGGGAAGAGCGCAATGATGGTGCCAACTTGGGCCAGTGAAGCGACGTCCTCCACAACTAAACTGAAGAACAAAACAACAGCAACTTGTCTGTTCCCCTTCCCCCAATCCCCCAGCGCTGTTCCCATCCCCCAATTCCCCAATAAAAAATCTTTAAAAAAAAATGTTATTTTGACCAAAGGTTAGACCTTAGGAGAATTTGAATAGAAGCAACTGAAAAATACTCAGGCCACCACAGCTAAGGTCTGTATGCTCCTTGCAGGGAATGAAGGTTTGAGAGACAGAGCGCCGAATCCTAACCACTAGACCACCAGGGAAGCTAAGAATGAAGGTTTGAAAGGGAACATTTCTACAAAGGCCCACAAATCATACCAAGAACAACATTAGTGAGTTGAAGATAGGTGAGGGATTGGTACTATAAGTATATGCACTATTTGTAAGGCTTTTTGCTTGTGGGAATGACTGCATAAGATATAAATAATATATATACAATGTCTGTTTAGGTTCATAAATACAGAATGCGGTGATGGGTGAACTCAGAAAAAAATGTGTACTTTGCTGTCTGTAGAAAGGAGACTCAGTGTATCCACAACAGATTTTATCTGGAAATAAGCTTTGGTAAAATAGACCATACAAATGTTTTCACCTCTGACATATTGTACATCATAGTTGAACATTAAACAGACTTTTCATTTCTTCAAAATAAGTTGCTAATTGTGCTTTCTTAGATCTTTACTATAATCTTAAACAAAGCTTGTAGTCAGGGATACAGAGAAAAATAATTAATATTTATTAAATATTTAGATGAATAAATAACCATATACATATTACATTAAATCAATAAAATAATTATTGCTTAATATTTTGTTTTTATTATTAAGAATGAAGTATTTGCTACCCAAATATATAATAGCTATCTGAAATATACATATAGCTTATTAATTAAAATTTTAAATATTAACTCTCTAATAAAAAAGGGAGCCTAAAAACATGAATTAAAGAAAATAAAACAATATATTCTTTTTTTTTCCATGTTCAATGGAATAAAAATAATATGCTTAGATTCAACAATTAATTATCTGGTAACAGTGTTTCATAAACTATGTAGTAAAGGTACATTTTAAAATTTTCAGTCACAAAATAATTATTTGTAAAATGTAACTAAAATGGTATGTAGGAAAAAAGAAATGAGAAAACATCCAAATACAATTCTCTTACTGTACACTGATAATTATTATTAAATTAAAGAAACACAGATATATTATGTCACATTAATGCATAAGTTTCTAAATGTTTATTTTCATTTTCTGTACTCATTCCATTGCAGAAAAATTAGGATATTAAAACACGCCCATGAGTTACAGTTTGAGTAGCAGTGTCTAATATGTATCAAGGTTGACCAGGCAGTAAGAAATGATATACTACTGTAATTAAAATAGCAGGCGTGAATTTGCATGAATTTTTAAAAGAAATGTAGTTAATGCACATTATTTATTTTGAATATTTCATTTGAAAATATCAATAGATCAATTAAATGACAGGTAAATTAAATACCAAAGGTACTTTTTCTTTCATTTCTCTTCAATAAGTCACAATATCTGGGAAAATTGATCAAAAAAGTAGCCTAGAGGCTCAGATGCTCTGTGTTAGGAAACAGCATTTAATTTTATAGTAGGTATATATTAGGGTCAGTTTAAAACAAGAGCTATTATGAGTAGCCAATTAAGTGCTCAAGTCGAATTTTAACATTTGTGTCTGAGACAATGCATTTTATTCTAGGAAAAGCATGCAGCTCTGGCATCATGTTTCCTATCAACAATACCAACTCAATATTCTCTACCTTCCTGGTGACAGCCATACCTGGGCTGGAGGCTGTGCACTTCTGGATCTCCATACCCTTCTGTGCCATGTTCTTCATTACCTTGGTGGGCAACGCGACCATCGTTGCAGTTATCTGGCGACAGCATACCCTCCAGGTGCCTATGTACCTCTTCCTGGCCATGCTAGCTGCCTCTGATCTGGGTCTGTCCCTCTTCACCTTTCCCACAATGCTGAGGATCTTCTGGCTGGATGCTGGAGAGCTCACCTTCTCAGCTTGCTTCACCCAAATGTTTTTTATCCACACTTTCCAGGATTTTGAGTCCGCTACCATACTGGCAATGGCTTTTGACCGCTATGTGGCTATTTCTCATCCATTGCATTACTCCTCCATCCTTACCAGTAGTGTAATTGCCAAGATAGGTCTGGCTATTGTAGTGAGAACTTTGACTATACAGGTGCCCCTTCCTATCCTTTTGAAGAGGCTGTGCTTCTGTCACTCAAATGTGCTTTCTCATTCCTACTGCCTGCATCCCGACATTATAAAGCTCTCCTGCACCAACACTAGGATTAATAGCATCTATGGACTATTTGTACTGCTCTCCACCATGGGACTTGATTTCCTCCTCATTTTGTTTTCATATATTCTGATACTAAAAACTGTACTAAGCATTGCATCCTACGGTGGCCGCCTCAAGGCTCTCAACACTTGCATTTCCCACCTTTGTGCTGTGACCCTGTTCTTCACACCCATGATCTGCCTGTCTATACTGCACCGCTTTGGACCCAAACTTCCCTCCCACATCTATGTGACCATGGCCAACATGCATTTCCTCATTCCTCCTGTGATGAACCCCATTGTGTATGTGGTGAAAAACAAACAGATACGAGATAAAATTCTGAAACTCTTCATCAGAAAAGGACCAGAAGAATCCCAAGTCAAATTTATAACATGAATGAGCATATCCTAACAGAGAAAGAATGCTTCATAAAGCAAAGAGCTTGCTGATATTCCAAATGCCCACAAAGACTGTTTCACCACTGACTCTTCTGAATTATACAGGATATTTGTTGGATAATTATTTCTATTCTATTATTTGAATGAATATGTATTGAACAACACAAATTATTCAATAAATTAAAATTTTGAAATAATAAAGTATTCTCATTATTTCTTAGTCCAATGGTTCATATATTTTGGCCAGAGAAGTTTGTATAGTCTTAGAGAGTTCATTTTGGACAGAGCGATTAAAGTACTTTTTGTTGTCATCTGTATATGTATCACTCTTGATAAGGTGATGTTATTTAGTGAATACCTACTCTATTTTTTACTTTTTGAGGAGTGGGAGATACGCTACGAATCAAACAAGGTTTTTGCCTGCAGTGTTTTGTTTTCTTAATGATATTGTTGTTGAAGTAGGGGACAACAAGAAAGAAACAAATAAACAAATGAATATCTAATATTGCTGTTGAAAAGATCTATAAAGCCATGAAATTTACTATGTCAACAATCTCTACCAAATATATACCAACATTTCTATTGTCAGACTCTAAATCTGTAGCATAATGTTCTGTCTTTCAGGCATACTCACTTTTTGACTTCACAGCCTCCAGACTTTGGCCTTGAGATCTCTAGTCCGTGTCCTTTAAACCCTCACCTTCTCTAAGTCTATGAAAACACTGTTATTTTATTGTCTTCCATATTCACTATGGGCCACACATACTCCAAGAAAACCTCTGTAACCACACATGAACTTCATTTCTTTAGCATGCATTTTGCTTTAATCCAAGCTAGTTTGTTTAGCCTNGGAGAGGGCGGCGGTTATAATGTCTTGGTTTATAGAACAGGTTCTGACCCAGCAACTCCTTTGTTTCCAGGGCCTGTGATTGCACCTCTGCCTGGAGTTCTGCCCCTCCAGGTCATCATGTCTGGCTCCAACCACACCGGCACTTTTTTCTTCCTAACAGGCCTCCCAGGCCTTGAGGCTGTGCACACCTGGCTCTCCATCCCTCTGTGTGCCATGTATGTGGCATCTCTGGCAGGAAACAGCCTGATCCTATGGGTGGTGAAGTCAGAGCCCTCCCTGCACCAGCCCATGTACTACTTTCTGTCAATGCTGGCAGTGACCGACCTGGGCTTGTCTGCCTCCACACTGCCCACCATGCTCACAATCTACATGCTGGGTCTCAGGGAGGTGGCGGTGGATGTGTGCCTGGCCCAGCTCTTCTTCATCCACAGCTTCTCCATCATGGAGTCCTCTGTGCTGCTGACCATGGCCTTTGACCGCGTTGTGGCCATCAGCAACCCCCTGCGCTATAGCACCATTCTCACGAGTCCCCGGATTGTCCGGATGGGACTGGCCATCATGGTGCGCAGCATCGGTCTCGACATCCCGGCCCCCATCATGCTGAAACAGCTGCCTTACTGCCGCAATTTCCGGCTCTCTCACTCCTACTGCTTGCACCCAGATGTCATGAAACTGGCCTGTGCTGACACCCACATCAACAGTGCCTATGGTCTCTTTGTAGTGCTCTCCACGCTGGGTGTGGACGCGGTGTTCATTGTCCTCTCCTATGCGCTGATTCTCCACACAGTGCTGTCTATTGCCTCCAAGGCCGAGCGCCTCAAAGCCCTCAACACTTGTGTCTCCCACATCTGTGCTGTGCTGCTCTTCTACACACCTATGATTGGCCTATCCATGATCCACCGATTTGGGAGGTGGGTTTCCCCATGCAGCCTTGTACTGCTCTCCTATCTGCACTTTCTCACACCTCCATTGCTCAACCCCATTGTCTACACTATCAAAACCAAGCAGATCCGAAGGAGGATGCTGCGTCTCTTCTGGTGGAATAGAAGTAGCAATAGGGACAAAGAGCATAATTAAAATCTTTGCTAGATAGAGCAAAGGCAGAGTGATGCTCANCTATGTTCATAGTGGAGTCTTTTTATAGCCTTGAAAAATTTGTTTGGCAGTGACATGGTTAAAGGCCGTTGCTTCCCCAAACCCCATGGTGCCAGCTGTATTCGTTAAGGGATAATGTCCAGGAATTGGCTGATTTGCTATAAAATTGCTATTCATTGAGGACCCCCCTTTCATTGTACCCAGGAAGAAGGTGAGGGATGTCATCAGCTCTTGTCTCCTTGTGGGTAAGTTTCCTCTCCTGGAAGAGGAAAGGGGTAAAGCCATTCGCCTAGGTTCTTATTAGTGCTCATTTAAGAATGCTGTTAATATGTTTTAAGTTAAGATCCTGAAAAAGGGCAGTATGTTGAAAATTTAGAGGAAGAAAAGGGGTTCTTCATCTTCAGGTACCATCTGGCAGCTATTGGGTGAGTTTTCAGAAGAATTCCTCAAATGTGCTGTCATAATAGATAAAACCAACTAAATGGGCAATTAGGAGATGGGCTGATAACTCACCAGCAAGTCTTCCTTGCCTTAAATACAGCCTGATATAGGTTATATAAAACTCTAAGCAGATGGATTCTATGTCCCTCAAAGGGAGACAAGCTGTGATGAGAAAAAGTTTGAGGAGCAGAACGGTTTGGGGAGCTGCTCCTTCGTGAAGATAGTTTGAAAAGACAGTCTGTTTCTTCTTGCACAATGGAAGGCTACAGAACAATGATGTGAATTTATAACCCCAGGGTGATCAAGATTAACTGTAATTCTTTCTAAATATTTAAAGAATCATTTTGTAAAAATCTCCTTGAATTTTGAGTATGGTAAGTAAATTTAGGGGAAAAAATTAAAGGACACACACATATTAACAATTATTTACTTTCTAAGTACCTTCACAAGTTTATGTCTGATTGAAATGCTGCTGATAAACCAAAAGACATAGATCCTATAAGGAGGAAGCTCATAGTGTATTCTTAACACTTTGGGGAAACAGCTCTTACTTAATCCCAAGGTTTGTCTAAGTATTTTTTTTCTTTTTATTAATTTTATTTATTTTTTTAATTGTTAGTTTCAGGTGTACAGAACAATGCAATAGTTATCCTTTTCACCCTTCACACAGAAACAACCCATCCACTGCCCTCCCACCCCCGATATCATGCTTATCTATTACAATTCCATTGACTCCATTCC
>NW_017731875.1:1131457-1132517 GCF_001890085.2 Hipposideros armiger
CCATAGTTGTAGCTTAATCAATGATTTTGTAGCAGGCAGATTATACAGAGAACCAGTGAAAAAGCATACTCCATCCTCAGTCTCAGTAACTTCACTCTCTAATGGTTAGTTATTATCCACATATTCATCTATGTATTATTTCACTAAAAACATACTTACTGAGCATTTGCCATATATTGTGAACTCTGCTATGGTCTAGAGATCAAAAGAGAATTTTCTGCCTCTGTTTGGAAAGTGAACTTCGTCATCTTTGATATTCACATTGGAGGCTACTATTATGATTAAAGATTTTAGACTCATGTAAAATTGCTTAGGGGAAACGAGCAACAGTTTTAAAATATCTGAACCTTTGACTATTGTTCTTAGAAGGAGAAGAGGACGCTGGTATCGTAGGGCTATTAAGTCAGAGGTAATACATTTGGAAATTTGCATTCCCAGTTAAATGTCATCTCAATGTGGACAGAAATTGTTTTGCTGTGTTAGCCACAGCATCACCTGAGTATGGTATTATATTTTGCACAGAAATGGTTCTCAGTGAGTATTCGCTAAATGAATCAAAAAAATAATCATTCAGTTAAGATTTGCAGGAAAATTTTGTAGCAAATTGAAAATGTTCGTGAAGAGAGGAAATGTAAGGTATAAAAATATGAATAGCTCATCTTCAAAATGCTTCTTGATTGTCATGTAGAGCATCTGAAGATTTTGCTGTTCTTCTTTCTTATGTAAAAGAAAAATCATGCATGAAAAGAGGAGGGAAGATAGAGTTAATAATATTGTGATAAGTTTGTATGGTGACAGATGATTACTAGAATTAGGGGGGTCATCACATTGTAAAGTATAAAAATGTCGAATTACTATATTGTACACCTGAAACTAATATAACCAACTTAAGGTTGTATACCACTATAGTTAAATAAAATTTTCTTTTTAATGGTAGGACAATTATTCTGTTGTTTGAATCTCTAATCATTGGCCAGAGCCACCAAGTAAGGAAAAATCACAAGAATGAAAAAAAAACAACTCATGTTAATTTACCATTAATTGGAAGACAAACATCCAA
>NW_017731875.1:1133602-1137410 GCF_001890085.2 Hipposideros armiger
AAAAATCAATTATCTTGAGTTTTGTGTTGCCTGTCTTGAATAGGTGTGTTGAAGGTTTAAGTTTCATCCAACTGCAATAGTGATGTGTGACAAATGAGAACTTTGCCAAACAAAAGCGAGAAAAAGACTTTCTGATTCAGAAAAGAATAGTAGGAAGGGCTTGGTCTAATAATAGCTTTGGGAATTGAAGAAACTACGAGCATTTAAAATGGCCACAGTTGAGGGTGAAAGGATATAAACAGAATGGAGATAAACACTGGTGAGGTGGTAGAATTGTTGAGTTTATAGGCCAGAGTAAAGTGATTAAACATTATTGTAGGACAAAAGTTAAACTTTTGAAGGGATTTATAAAGTAAAATTTCATGCTAAATTGATAGTCTTAAATAAAAAGTATAGATTTGATTGTTGAATTCCAGTTATCGTGATTTAGCACTAAGACCCATACCAATTGCATAGTTCAAAATTTCAGTTTATTTACTGGGAAATAATACATTGAAGGATCTTTACTTTGTTCTGGAGAGTAAAAAAAAGTCACAATTTTTTTCTATAAGAATAAAGAGGATAAGTGACAAGAATGTATCTCTAGGGAATATGAAGTTTAAGAGAAAACAAAAACACATTGAACTATAGAAGAAATTGCCAAGTAATAGACACAAAAAGACAATGGAAATTTGGTCAAATATTTTCAATGTCGTTCTAGTGTATAATTTATTTAATCAATTTTAGCAATTTCCAGAAAAATCATCTATTAATTAATATGTTTACATCTATCAACATACAATATTATTTTATTCCATTTAAATCTCCTCCACAATACATTCATAACCTTTTTTCATTTATAACATTATTTGTTTGTATTTCTTCTTTTCCTAATTTTAATGGTGAAAAGTGTTTCCATTTTGTTAGCCTTTAAAAACATTGAAAACACTTGGATTCAAATATACCTTATTTTCCACTTCACAAATTTCTGTATTTATCTTTCTTGTATATTTCTGCTTGTTTAGGTTTATTTTATTCTTCTATTTCTAACTTTTTTAATCACTATTTTTTAATTAAAATTTATCAGGGGGACAATTGTTAGTAAAGTTACATAGACTCAGGGGTACAATTCTGTAATACATCATCTATATATCCCATTGTGTGTGATATATAAAACTGAAAACAACAAAGGAACAAGACAAACAAATGAAGAAACAAAAACTATTTCTAATTCTTTTAGTTACATGCTTTGTTTATTTATTTTTATTACCTCTGGTTTAATAATGAGAGTGTGTGAGGCCCTCAACATACTCCATTGTATTGATCTGGCCATGTTCCATGGATGCTTATATATAATATTCTGATTTTCATTACTTACTAAATAGCTTACAATTATAGTTTTTTCTTTTTTATTAAATCCTTATAAATATTTATTTAAATTTCTAAGTGGTTGAGGGTTTAGATTTTCTAAAGTTTTTTATTAAAAGTAAAGTTAACATACAATATTGTTTCAGGGATATACCATAGTTATTCAACATTTATATACCTAAAGAAATGATCACCATGCTAACTAAGTCCAGCAACCACCTGACACTGTACTATGCTATCATTGTATTATCAACTATATTCCCTATGTTGTGTATTGCAACCTTATGATTTTTATGTTTTATACCTGGAAATTTGGACCTCTTATTCCCTTTCACATTTCCCCCCGCTTTTAAATTTTTTAATTAAGCTGATATTCAATAATATTTTATATTAATTTCAGGTGTAGGGCATAGTGGTTAGACATTTATATAATTTAAGAAATTATCTCCCTGACTAGTCTAGTACCCACCTGGCACTATACATTGTTATTGCCATATCATTGAGTATATTCCCTGTGCTTTACATCGCCATGACTATTTTGTAACTACCAATTTTTACTACTTAATCCCATCATCTTTTTCACTCTTCTCCCAACACCCCATCTATCACCCCAACAAATCTAGTACCCATCTGACACCATACATAATTATTNTACCTGTTTCCTAACTAACTTGTGTGTTGATAACTTGAGATTTTTCCTGATGCATCTCTGTACATTCCCTACCAAATCACTCACTCACCCACGCACCCACAGATCTCCAATTCTCTTGCTTCTTCTTGCTGTTTTCTTTTTCTCCAATTGCTTCCTCCTCAGGGAGCTATGATTCAAACTTTCAATCTTAAAAAACACCCCCTCTCTTTGCACATTTTTTTCACATATTTGAAATTATATTCAGACTCATGCTTCACTCATTTTAAGGACATTACTGTTTTTTCATATTTCTAGTTATTTTATCTAGAAGAGTTTAATTATTGAATAAAAATGCAGGCATCTAATGTGGAGATAATGAAGTAGAATGCAAGAGGAAAATTAGAAGTGGCCACCATGTAGAAAATTTTTAAAAATACGAATTCATGGGAGTTTTTAGTTTACTCGGATTTAAGGATAAGGCTTGTGAGTATTTTGAGTCTGTTCGTTAATAGCTGACATTTGTCTTCAGCTACAAACAACAATATCCAGAGTAAAAAGCACTGAGTCAGGCAGAATTAATTCAAGTCCTGGATCCTTCTTTTATGATCCATGCAACTTCAGCAAAGTTATATGTTTGAGTTCTTAATGACCGAGTGTTGAGATGCTTTAAAACGGTATATGTGAAAATGTTTTGTAAGGTACTTTAATGAAACATAAAACTAATGAATTATGCTTGCACATTTTTACCAGTAGAAGGCAAAATGACAGAATTCATTATTATGTGGACCTACTTTTCAAAGAGTGAGGAATGCTAGATTTCATTCCACAAGATATAGGAGAGAAAATGTGATAAAATAAGAGGAAACCAATGTCAACTGTAAAAAACAAACAAACAAAAAAACCCACCTCTGAATATATATTTAGATTCCTCAAAATTAAATCTTTCTTTCTCATTATTATTCTTTAATGTTTTGTATTTTGAAAAACTCCAGAAATCTCCTTCCTTTGTTTATAAATAAGAGAGAAGGTAAAAAGCTTTCAGACTGAGTTCTCTTTCTCTGTGTTCTCAGAAAATGGATCAAAATGGATTAAATATAAGGATATAGCTGAGATGACAGGAAGTAAAACAGATGGCAGGAAAAACAGTGGTAAAACAGAATATCTATTCCAAGATTATTTTATTTCTCCAGAAATTACATTAGAAGCAGATCTAACTCTTGATGCCTTAGCAAAAATAAATGACTCCTTCTAGTTTCTATATTCTCATCAGTATAGTGCTGAATAGTTACCAAGAAGCTTTAAAGTATCTGTTCAATAGTCTGTGAGTTAGAAGTCATTCTATTTTAATGTTCCACATGCAGAGCTCCATTAGAGAATGAATCGTATTTGGATAAATGTCTAACATTTTTGCCATAGCTTGGCATTTTTAATTGTATGTGTGAAAACCTGTATTTGTGTGCTCACTCAAGTGGGCTAACAAGTTAAGGAAACTTTTTAAATTTGTTTTAATTATGAAAAAGATGTCTCTGCAAAATTCTCACATTCACCACATTTTGAATGTTGTTATTTCAAATATGTAAAAAATGTGGAAAAATAAGTGTTTTTTGAGATTGAAAGTTTGGATAACAATGCTCTGAGGATGCAATTGGAGAAGAAGAAAACAGCAGAAAGGAGCAAGAGAATTGGAGATCTGTGGGTGAGTGAGTGATTGGTAGGGAATGTATAGAGATTCATCGGGAAAAACCTCAAGTTATCAGCCTACAAGTTAGGTAGGAGATAGGTATCTGTCATAGCTGGAATTGTAATAGAAATAAGAGAATTACAAGAACA